>NC_133351.1:36241237-36510444 GCF_030506205.2 Paramisgurnus dabryanus
TACATCTCCCGCTTGCACTGCTTATGACGTGTCGCCAATGAAAGCTGTGACTTGAACAAACAAACCCCATGCAGCTTTTCTCCGAGTACAGTTGGGTAACCCAGAGTTACAGTACAGCTCTGTGATTGCAATACCTGTTTTGGCCACAATCCTACATACTGTTCCTTTAACTGCAATACTCAAGTACCATTAAACAATAAATAAAGCGTATTTATTATAAAATCTAAAAATGGAACCTAAACAAAAAGACATGTCCATACAAAACAGCAGTTAAACTAACAATCTAATCTTAAAACTAAGTAACCTTGTCAAATCTTGGTGGCTAAAAATGCTGTTTGTTCTTTAACCAATTTAGCAGACATTAATTGTAGCCCATTAGACCACAGCAACAAAAGAGCAGGTTTGTATGTTTAAAAATATGACCTCCTGACTGAATTGGCAATTAACAGTAATTTGTGTAATAATACAAGCGTCTGTGAGCAAAATGGCTTTGTTTATATCTCTCTACCTCTGCAGGTGATTTGAGCTCATCAGGTTTCTCCCAGGTGGATTGTTTGGTCTCTGTGTTGTAGTAATATGTTTTTCCATCCAGTGATTTGTGCTCAGTCCACACTGACTTCTGAAAGACACATTTTTAACACTTCACTAATCAGATCATCACAATCATCAACCACATCCTGCAGTCGATAGTTTAGTAGTATGGATTGAGTAATAAAAGCCAATAACCTATTACTATGCATAACATTCAAAAAGATAATTATTTAATTCATTTCTTGTATCCCCGCTCTGAGATGAAATATCTGAGTTTCGTGACATGTAACATTTTTATTTGTATTATTAGTTAATGTCCATGCAGGGCTCGCAAAATTGCTAGCCGACGTCCCAGGGCTATTGTGAATTCCTGTCGGGCTACCAAAATGTATCTCCGCCCTGCCCGTCGGGCTATCTTGGGAAGGAAATAATATTTTATCTAAACCCATCCTTTAATGTGCACGTCTGAGATGGGCACGACCCTCTGCAAGTGCTTCTGCCGGGTTCGCTCTTCACGAGCACCTGCTTGCTCTTGTGCTTAGCAAAAAAAGAGCGAATGTTGACGCGCGTCTGAAGGTCCGGCGGCGCGGAAGAGGTGTTTGGCACGCTGTGAAAGACGCGTTTCCGCCTCATTCGCGCGAAAGGCGCGAAATGAGCATTGTGCGCGGTACACGCGAATGGTGCTATTTGTGCATTTTGCAGTTCACGCGAATTTGCGACTGACACCCGAGTTAAATAATTTGAACTTTGGCGGAATTTCGCGACGCGATAACCAATCAGGAGCCTGCTTGCTGCTGTGGTGGCAGCCCCGCCGGGAGTCACTCACAGGAATAAAAAAGACCTTGCTTGGAAGAGTGTCAGTGAGGACATTGGGCAACCTGGTAAGTTGTAATACACACTTCACTTTTGAGTCACGTGCCGCATGCGTTTATTTGCCCCCTATAGTAAGGTACCAAATACAAACCAGTTACTCTCTTGATAAATGCACAATCAACATAAGTCATCTTGCAAACAGACAGCCGCATAGCACTTGCACCTCCCACAAGAAGCGGATTTTGCCTCTGACGCACGTCAAATGCTTGCTTTTTCCACGCGTCTACTCCGCTCTACATGCGCAAATGCATACAAACTGTTCAAGCGGCAAACGCGATTTTGACGCCTGAAACGCGGTTTGTGTAAACGCACCATAACATTCTTTTAGCCGCTAAGGGCTACAAGGGATTTTAACATTTTGCGAGCCCTGCCATGGTGATGTGACATACCTATAGTTAACTCTGCTAGGGGGTGAACTAGTGTTGAAGTTGCATCATTGAAGTGAAATCTAACAATGCGTTTGCAGATGACACTTACATAAAAGTGCTACTATAAAGTGTCTAGATATTTTTTGGAGCACATTCTCAGGAGTTTGTCGTAATATTACAGATAAACTCTTTTTAGTTTTACCTTTTTCGGCTGTTCGTCCGGTGAAGACTCAGTTGATGTGGTGCTCTGAAAGAAAACAATATTATTCAAAAGATTAAGAATTAAATCATTTTTATAGAGTTTATAGTTTAATGAAAGAGAGCATCAATTAAATTCTTATAATTATTAATTATATAATGATAATAACAGTATTTTATGGTTATTTGCTCTTACCGTAGTTCCAGGAGCAGCTGGAGCTGAAACAGAACAAAACACAGATTATATTGAGAAATAATTATCCACAAAAATTATCTAAATCTGACTCATCATTATCAATCTCTTACCTGCGGGTTCCACTGGGCTCACACCAGGCTGAAACAGACAGAAAAGACATCAAGATCTTTAAAAAGCATGATTAATAATTTATGCGTTACATCTCTTGGACAACTTCAAACTTCAACCATCTGTCGTTTATTGGGATTAAATTAGTTCTCGCATAGATCAAAAGATATCAGAGTTAACTTCATTAGCAGCATCCTGTCCCCAAATTACAGGAAGAAATGGCTTCCTGACAGAAACAGGAGGGGGATTGATTGACAGCTCTTGTAGCGTCACCTGCTTTTTGCATCTGACAATTTCATCTAGAGTTCAAAGCCGAAACTAATTACTACTGATGCTATCAATATTTAATATGCTTAACAAACAACAGACTGCTTAGTGCTTAATATAGTAAATTAAATGAAAGCAGATCGCTTTGAGCACTGATTGAGGAGGTGCGTGTCTATAGTAAGTGCACATTAAACTGTTTGTTTGTTCTTATATTAAAAAAATAAATAAAAGAGTAGCGCGAGATTGTGTCATCCATATTTAACGATGATGCTGTGTGTGTTAAATGATGTCAGCCAATGAGTCTTTCAAGTGAATAATCAGATGCAGATATACAAAACGACAGACAGAGGTACATTAATTATTCAGAAAAAAAAATTATTCACACTAAAGTTCTGACTGCTATCAAAGTGCATTAATCTTATTCCCAATCCTCAAATGATATTCAAAAATAACCAAGGTTGATCTCTGCAGTTACTTCATCCATGTGTCCGTGACAGCATTAGTGTTCATTTTGTTGACGAATAATTTTCCTCATAGTTTTGTTAACGACATGTTTTCACTGACGAAAATGAGAAGATAACAAGATAAAACCTAATCCATGATGATAACAACTATGACGAAAATCTATTGGCATTTTCACCATCAAATAAAAACGAGACAAAAGGGTCAGTGAGTGAGGGATAAAATCTCTGTGTGGTCGAGAGGTTAGTCACACACACATACAACTGTGGGACTTCATGCGGCTCTATGGAGGGCGATTCTAAACCATACAGAAAAGTGTGGTCTCACGGTACTTTGAGTGTTAAACGCTGAACGGCTTGCGTAACGCAAAATATAACAGATACATAGGTGATGATCTACTCGGCGCAAAGTTCATGTCTGCTCTAAGGGGAGGGATGAAGAAGAGACATATGGATGCATATAACACTTGATTTTGTCAAGGGACCCATTGTTAAACTGTGATGCTACAATCAAAACAAACGTGAAACGCGATTGAAGGAGAGTTATCCCTCAATTCATTTTGAAAGGCAAGCACAAACGTTTTATATGCTGATGCTACTTTATTAGCTTATACAGCCGGTGAGCCGGTACATAACTTGATCCACTTTATTAGCCAAAATAAACCAGTGATGTCCTGTACTGATGGCCTGAGTAAGATTACAAGATTCATTGACAAAGAAAATAAGTGTACAATTTCTCTGTCCATTGAATCCAGTACGCTATGTACCATAAAGAGGGATGCATGACTGAAGAAATGTAGTGCACTTAATGTGAGATAACATTCAAAAACTTAAATAAAATTAACATTTTATGTTAGAAATAAAATAATTAACTTAGAAAGGAGCTGCTGCAACTTATTTAAGTACTTAAAAATATTTACAAGACATATGTACTGCGGATCTGACACCTCACGCTTCTGTTTGATTAAGTTTGATTAAGGTATGTAACATCACATGAATAAGTGAATAATGATTGGTCATTTTACATTTGAGTGTCTCTTCATTAGAAATAACAGATTAAAGGAACAAAGATTTATTGGCCGATGCTGATAAAACAGCAAATATTGACCGATATATTGACCGCTGCAATATATTGGCATATCACTACTTAGTTTTAATAAAGCATTCTGTGTTAAGCCACCTTTTGGGCTTGTCTAGCTCACATCACATGGATAAGTGTTATTATAAAAATAGAGACGAGTCTAAATTGGTACATTTTCCCACTTTTCAGTGTGTTCATTACACTTCTTCTAAAAGCATCTATATTTAACAAGCACAGCGGGAACAGAGAGTGATATAGAGGTTAGTTTACCGGTCCTGTAGGTTGTACTGATGCGGCTGGCATACGGGGGGGCAACATCATCCCTGGCATCATTGGTGGCATCATGGAAGGTATCTTAGAAAAGGAGGAGAGGGGGAGAGGTAATGTATTTATACACGCAGTGAGCTGAGGGGTGTGAAGGCAGTTTGTGCTTTGCACAGTTCCTCATTACAGTCTGATCCTCACAATTACAGTCCAACAGCTCCATAGGCATCAGAACTAGCGGTAATACAACAAAACTAATGTTCAAATATGACTATAGTTCTAATATTATTCTATAGGTCTAATATTAGCATTAGGTACAGAAATCGAATAAAATAATAATAATACTGTCTTATTGTATAAATTAAAGAGCACCCATTTCATTGCTAAAATACGTTATTTTGTGTATTTGGTATAATACAATGTGTTCACGTGGTTTATGGTTCAAAAAGCACATTATTTTTCACATATCATACATTTTTGTGGTTCCAGATTTCCCTTTCTTCCTGAATCACACAGATTTTGTACAAAACTGTCCTTGATTGGCCAGCTAATCTGTACGTTGTTATTGGTCTGTATATCTCTGACATCAGCTGGAAATGTGACGCTCCTTACCATGTTTGAAAGATTCGGTTGCTGACAGGAGTTAACTTACAGGCTGTGAGTCCAAGCGGGAAGAATTATGATAATGTATGACAATCTGTGTGTTTGTTGTAGTTCAAGAAAAGAGATTTACGTTGGAGACGATAACTCGCATCATACCTTTTGCATATTGTTAACATGTACTAATAAACTGTGTGTACAATAGGCAAGTTGTATTTTTGAGGATTACTTTTGTTACTGTACAACTACAGTGCTCTCGCTCAGTTCAAAATGTTAACAAATCCTCAAACCTGAACATTTAAGTACACTGTGTCCCATACATTGATTTACTTGATTGCGTTCTAGGCGAAAAAACAATTCAGTGGCAAGTCAGTTCCTGAATACCACGACACAAACTTTAAAAAGTCAAATTCACTTCTCAGAGGTACGGAACTGTTCCTGAAACTGACGTTCTCTCCAAAATGAAATTAAACACAGTGTTTCGAGTTTTTCACATCTGCGTTATGTTGATATTAGAAAGCAAGGTAACGTGCACATGACGACGAGAGAGGTGACCTGTTGCGCAATCGAGTTACCACTCCCACTTCTGAATGTTTTACTGAGATTTCTAATCCCGTCCGAATTGACCATCAATATTACAGACGTCCTGTGGTAAAATTACATTACGCCATCTACAACCGTAAAACCAATCCCATCCGAATAGGGCTATAATCTACTCATTTTATGTCTGCAACAGAACTGATAATATGTAAAAGTAGCAATCAGTTGTGTTAAAGCAACACTAAAGACTTATTGCTCTTTACTCCCCCTACAGGTTAGAAGCGTAATTGTTCATTAGCACTGTCGTAAATACTGCAGCATAGCTAGCTCTGATTGGATTGTAGGTCTGCCGTAGAGCAAGTTTTTGTAGTTTCGACTCGAACTACAGGACCACTACCTGACGGTTGGAAACTTCTTTAGCGCGGTTTTGGCCGATAGAGGGCTGCAAAGCGAATGTGAAAGTGCCATTCACCCTGTTTTGAGTGGATGAACCACTGAAACTTTTTTGGAAACGTTATTTTAAGGTAAAAAAAAAAAACTCTTTGGTGTTGCTTTAAAATGCAATATAACATGACAGATCAAAGAGTAGAAGTGAAACATATTTCAGGTGCCAAAACTTGATCAAACATGTGAAGACGTCACTTAGCGTGTGACGTCATCACTGCCACAAGTCTCTCAAAATCCTGTGGGAAACACTGAAGTAGTAAAAGTGAAGTTTTGGCATTCTTAAGAGAATATTTATAGGTAAACCGTTATTAGGCAACTATTGGTGCAGTAGGGCTGCACGATAAATCGCATGCGATTTTCACACGCAGTAAAGCCGGTTCCTTGATTAGTAGTAAATAGTAGTAGTAAATCGCCATCAGCTGCTTTCAGATAAAGCGACATTTACTACACAAGAGACCTATTTCACTGCAGAGAAATATCGCATTCATAATCACAGGCAATTAATGTGCGATTACAGGGCTCCAGACTAACATTTGAAAGAGGTGGTACTGGTGCCACATGGCCTCAATTTGGTGGCACCAGTCACTGGGTGGTTTAAAAATAAACACTAAAACTAAGTCCAAATATTTTTTTATTCATTAATAAATTCATTACAAATATAGATAATTTTCTTCTTAATATACATAAATTTTTTTAACTTTACCATACTCTTAACATATATTTGCCTTAATGTAAACCATTTAACTTACAATCAACTTTTTCTTATTGCATGTGGAAGTTGCGCGATCTTATTTAATCAATTGCGCTGAAATATCAAAGAAAGCTCTTACATATACATGAACAAAACACTGTGCAACATGTTTATTAACAACACAAGCAGCCGACTCTGACATAATATTAGTTCGCGGGAATTTCAACCTGTCATTACTCCCACTTGCGTTAAACTCAAGTAGTCATTGGGGTCTATATGACCTCAAGAGACATTTCATTAATTAAAAACAATTTCCCTTTATCTTAGAGATATAAAATTGTGTGACTTCCTAAATAATCTCTCTTTACATACACACAAAAACTGTGCTTGATTCGGTTGTTCTAAAGGTATGTACTTTTTTTATTAATCTGTCCCTTGACATTTGTCAAAAAATAAATATCAATAAATCCAGCATAAATCTGAACATTTTGACACAAAAATGAAGGCCTGGTACTTATGCACAAATGCAATGCAGAAAACACATGCTTACACAAACACATATACACACACAAACACACACACACACACACACACATACACATACACAGGTATGACTGCCACAGAGAGCATTTGTATGGAAAATAAAATCAGTCATAAATGCAGAAAAAAGTTATAAAGGGTTGTGACCTAAAGCATGCACACATACACTCTCATACACACACACTAGTGCTGTGTTCAAAATATCGATACAACGATACATCGTCATGGACGCCTGACGATGCGCGCATCGATACAGCACCTTCCATATCGATTCGGATGTACTTTTGAAAGTAACGTGACGAATTGCTGTTGATCCATGATCCATATGGAAAGGACGCATGTGTCCCGCGGAGAACGTAGAGTTAAAGGTCGCAAAATTCTGGCCTATTGATTATCCCTAGACTATCAAAAGTGTCTAAAAGTGGAAGATCCTTTTCCTACTTAGCCCCTAAGCTCTGGAATGATTTACCAACCGATGTCCGAGAATCAGACACAGTCGATCATTTTAAATCTAGACTTAAAACTTTTCTCTTCAACAAAGCATTCGCATAATTTGTCTAGTAAAGGTTCTTAACTCGCAATAGTTATTTTCACGGAACAAAGCACTCACGGTCATAACACAGACCAACCATATAAATAAATAAAAACCTTTTCTGCATGAACACTTAGAATGAATTGCATTAAATAGTTTGCCACCGTTTGCCACTGAACCTGCATTAACGACAACAGTGGGGCCTCCAGCCTTAGTCAAACGGGTTGGCACGTATGGTTGGGTTGCGTTTTTCGCGCTTTCGTGTGTCTTCTGAATAGTATGCCATACAGACCCGTTTGCCACTGAACCTGCATTAACGACGACAGTGGGGCCTCCAGCCTTAGTCAAACGGGTTGGCACGTATGGTCGGGTTGCGATTTTGGTGCTTTCGTGTGTCTTGTGAATAGTATGCCATACAGACCCGTTTGCCACTGAACCTGCATTAACGACGACAGTGGGGCCTCCAGCCTTAGTCAAACGGGTTGGTATGTATGGTCGGGTTGCGTTTTTCGCGCTTTCATGTGTCTTTTGAATAGTATGCCATACATACCCGTTTGCCACTGAACCTGCATTAACGACGACAGTGGGGCCTCCAGCCTTAGTCAAACGGGTTGGCACGTATGGTCGGGTTGCGATTTTGGCGCTATCGTAAGTCTTATGAATAGTATGCCATACAGACCCGTTTGCCACTGAACCTGCATTAACGACGACAGTGGGGCCTCCAGCCTTAGTCAAACGGGTTGGTATGTATGGTCGGGTTGCGTTTTTCGCGCTTTCGTGTGTCTTGTGAATAGTATGCCATACAGACCCGTTTGCCACTGAACCTGCATTAACGACGACAGTGGGGCTTCCGGCCTTAGTCAATCGGGTTAGCATGTATGGTCGGGTTGCGATGTTTTGGCGTTTTCTCCTGGTCCTGTAAATGGTATACAATATAGACCCGTTTGCCACTGAACCTGCATTAACGATGACAGTGGGGCTTTAGGCCTTAGTCAAACGGGTCGTCAGGTTTCATTTTCTCTTAAAGATCGGAAGGTGACCCTTATTTACCATATATACCCTCGCATTGGGCCCCCAATTTGCTAAATCCTCAACTGTGGATAATATAATTATGCCGTAATAGTTAGTCTGTCTGGAACTAAGCTGAGTTAAACCACATCACTGTGTGACACTTCAATACATATGAACGGCCGCTACGCTAATACGATTTTGTTTTTCTCTCCCTGTCTCGTCCTCGACCCGAGGACAACGAGACAAACAGACCCAGTCCCGGTAGATGTGAAAGTCGGCACACCTCTGATCTACTGGCCGTCCTTCAACGTTATGCCCAGCTGATGCCTGACCAACGATCACCGGCAGAACCGCTTAATCTCCGCTAAATCTCCTTATCCGTTCTCCCAAGGGTTTTTCCCTCCTAGGACTTATTTTTCCTCGGATAAAAGCCCCGGGGTTTTTTTTTCTCCTAGGGGGTTTTTCACCCCGGGGAGGCAGCCTTTTTGGGCTTTACCTAGCTTCCTCTTCTATACGTTGCTTTAGTAATACGTGCACTTATAATATTGAGTCATAGCCGCAGCAAATTTAACTGCTCATGCTATCATGTATTCTGTTGTGCTATCTGTCGTTTTTCTGTGCTTTTCACTGCTTCTATTTATGTAAAGCTGCTTTGAAACAATTGACTTTTGTGAAAAGCGCTATATAAATAAAACTGAATTGAATTGAAAGGTGGCGGGGTATACTTTCACTTTGCGTGTCTGTCTCGCTGGCGCACGTGTCTGCATAGTGAGACGCGTACTCGCGCTCTCTCTCGCGTGCGCGCATTAAAGTCAATGAGTTCAGTATGAAAGCACAGATATCTTAGCTACTACTGCAAAGGGCTTTATTAGCCATGCTCTTATAAAACAGTACTAACGCATTTGAGATGAAACACGACATACAACTCTAGAGAAGAGATACAGAGCTACTTCAAACTATAACTGTCACATTAATAATCTGATTTCTATTAAATAGTATGAAGTCTGACTGCATGTTTATAGATATATTCATAGATTTAGAATAATGAGAGACAAGAGTAAGGCACATCTATGTAAAACTGCTTTTAAAAAAAACATAAGTTAAGTACTAAATCTGGGATTTTAAATATTTCTAATAGCTAATAAATGAATGGCAAAAACACAACTGTTACAACACTGCATATTCAATGTACAATAAACAAATAATAATAACAATAACAAAATGTAATTCAAAATAGTCTTGTATCGTGATGTGCATCGTATCGGGACCCTTGTATCGGGATACATATCGTATCGGGAATTGTTGGCGATACACAGCCCTAACACACACACACACACACTCTTTCTCTCTGCCTCTCACGCACACATGCTCTCTCTCTTTCGCACGCACGCACACAAACACACACTCAAATTTCTGCGGCATTCCGTGAATGGAATAAATTTCAGAAATGTTTATTTGTAAATGTAGAGTTTGTTTATTATTCTCACTTTAACAGGTGAAAATAAACAAGTGAGATGGGAAAATCTTTGTTTTTCATTTAGTTGCATAATTATTCTGCACACTAATAGTTGCCTAATAACTGTGTATATATAAATGTTCTCTCAAAAGAGCCAAAACTTCAGTTTTAGAACTTAAATGTTCAGGTTTGAGGGTTTGTTAACATTTTGAATTGATCAAGAGCACCGTAGTTTTACACTAACAAAAGTAATTCTCAAAAGTACAACTTGCCTAATAAATGGTAAATGGACTGCATTTATATAGCGCTTTCATAAACCACGGCCATCCGAAGAGCTTTACATATTGCCTCATATTCACCCATTCACTCACACATACACCTATGGTGTCCACACAGTGTACACACTTACATACCATAGGAAATGTTAATTTGTGAATCAGAAAATTGGTGTGCTTTAAATATATTAATTAACTTTCCCCATTTAAATTTGTGTATTAATCCAGAAATCGCAAGCGAGCCGAACCGTGGGTCGTGATCCTCACACATCAACTGCAATCCGGTACACGGCTAACTACTTTTATCCACTTAGTAAATACAAGGTGAATAAAGAAATCTAATTTCAGCCCCAATACAGTTTAATGTAATGTATAACTATTTTCTATGCTGTATTTAACTTTTGTGGGAGATTCTTGGTAAAATTCATCTTTTAACCATAGATAAAAAAAACTGAGGGACGATTATAGAAATATAGAGGCAAGCAGAAAATTAAAGAAGTGATTCATTACTTCATTAAAACTGACATTGCTAAATAAAATATGGAATCTGTTTCAAAAACTCTTTATTCTGTCTATAAGAAATCTGTTTCAATAATCTGTGTTTCCTATTAGCTCTAAATCTTACCTGTCCCAGTGGTGGTGCTCCCATTGGGGGCATCATAGGGGGCATTATTCCTGGAGGCATAGGGGTCATGCTGGGTGGCCTCTGGCCCATGGGCGGCATTCCCATTGGAGGGAAGTGCGGTGGGATTCCTGGTGGTCCCATCTTTGGAAAACACAAACATATTCCAGACATGAGTAATGTAGAAAAAAACAAAAATCCACAAAGAGAGAGATGGCTTTACAGGAATGGCTTCCCAAAACACCAACTTACAAAGGGTGGTGGTATTGCTGAAGGTGGAACACCAGGAAAAGGTGGTGCTTGACTGGGGCCACTATTAGCATCAGTCGAGGACTGTCATGAACAAGAGAGTCCATTACAGTAACTAAAGGTCTGATAGAGAGATGCTGCACATGACTGATCAAAAGTGTGATGATCTTTTATGAATCTGTTTTAAATATTCAAGTAGTAGCTGACAGTGAAGCTAACTTTATTACATGTGAATGCATGTATAATACTGCCAGACACATAAAACAATGATAAAATCCGGCAATATTAAAGTCAGCCTACAGATGCATTAACATATTTAAGTATTTACACAGACACTTATGATAGATTTTTTTTAAGAGATTATGCTTGTTTCTGTGTCACAAGGGTTCTAGTCATTTTCCTTTTTTTTAGGTAGGGGTTATTAAAAGCTACCAACATTTGACGTGGGGTATGCAAAATATGTTATTAAGACATATAAGATATCAACAACATTTTGTCAAACTCATTATAACTGAATAACTTAGAGTTTTGTTTAAGACCATTCTGTAGTGCAAGAGATTTTTGATAACTTTTTAAAACATTTATTATAAATCTTTTAAACATTTGTTTGAAATATATCATTTGCCAATATTTTGCAACAATAAGCAATGAGGTGAAAAACTTGTTTTTAAAAAACTTCTCAGTTGTTTTGCACGTTTTATCCCTGTTCTCAAGAATCATTAATAAGCAAGTCTGAAGTTTTTATTTTTTACTGGCATTAATGAAGCTATTTAAACAGCCAAGAGTTGAATGAACGAAACTGATCTGTCAATCTCTAGAATCTCGAATAATATATGATCGTTCAGTTGAGGAACGAAACAACTAACGCACACGTTTTACATAATATTTGACAATATTTTATGTAGTACTGTGTTCCCACTGATAACTTATTCGGTGGACCATAAAACTCAATCCTTTGACTTGATTACCTTTTATACCAAGACAAACTAAAATCGGTTAATTAAATACAGAAGTGTATACAGAGACACATTCAGACCTCCCCTACACTAAACAGAAGCTACAAAGTAAAATAGACTCCCATTCAAACGCACATTAGCCTTAGCATTAGCATTAGCATCACATTAGCTCATGTGCTAATCAGGTATCATTTAATCCATAATACATTCACTGCTTCGCTTTAGGTGCCTTTAACCCAAACAACAACATCGACCGTAGATGATATGTTTACTCTGTAGACGTTAGACTGTGCAAGTAACGTTAACATGCGAATAACCTGAGTGATTTGTTGGACTCACCATGATGAGTGAACATGCAGCGGCCCTGCCTGAGACAAAAACCTGCAATCTGATTGGCTACTGCGCGCCGGGTTCAAACTACACCAAGTGTGTTTTAGTGCAACAACACTACGCAACAGATACGCGGTTTAGTGGAAAAGCCATTGTGTTGCGCAAAATATACGCAGAAATTGAATGCATATTTGTATTTAATTTATTTTTGCTTATTCATTCTTTGTTTGAAAACTTTTTATATATTATGATATATAAAGATTTAACAGATCAGGAGAAAATTTCTGCTTAGCATGAACTTTTTTTTTTAAATGAAGAAAAAAAAGTGTTAAACATTGATATAGCCAAAATATTCTGATCTGTACATCCTTGATTGTATTTTTTAACAAACCTATTAACTGCTCAAACAACTGGGAACGTTCACGTTTTATATTATCACTAAGTTCTCCTAAAAAGCTGTTAAAATTCTTGGAGTTTCCTTTTAAAACTCATTCACAAAGCTGCTGTGCTGAGCCCAACTTTTACTAAGGAATGGGTAGAAATTTTAAGCTAGAAAGGGCAGGATTGACCTTGATGCTATAATGTCAACATCTCACTATGCCAGAAAACTGTCATCATATAGTCATCAATAGTCTCTGTCAGTCATCATAGAAACAGGGCTGCCAACTCTCACGCATTCACCTGGCGTGAGACTCACGCAATTAACCCCATTCTCACGCTCTCACGCCACACATCCATTTTCTCACGCAGGCTCGTGCCCACCATTGAAATTCCCTTTGGGTGTAATAAAAGTCATGAAATAATTGCGTAATATACCTAACTGTAAATACTGTAAAACTCTATCTGGCCTGCCTCAATCAGCATATGAAAGCGCTCGTCAAAGTCAAAATGATGCGATGGCCAATCAAATCAAAGAAGGTGGAGTTATTGTTTACAGAAGCCGGAGCGCAAGCTACAAACTACAGAGCGAGTGCGCGCCTGCGCGATGGTGAAAGAGCAAAGAACATGTAAGTAGCTAAACCAGTGCTCGCAGTACTGACACTTTTATATTTTAGCGTACCTTCACTGTCTTTTGCGTGCCAACACTTCTCATGTTGCTGGTATTTTGCTGTAAAGAGTCAAAGAGGATTTCACTTTATGTGGCGCGCTGCGCAGAATTCGGCACCGAAGACATCCAAGTACCGCGAGAGCAAGTCGAAATGATACAAAATGGTCCGCCTTTACCTTTGCTCTCGCGGTACTCTGATGTCATACGCTGGTCAGTCAGCGCCGCACCATATAAAGTCGAACACACAAAGCGTCAAGGTCAGGGCTGGGTTTCCCGATAACGATTGAACTTAGCACTTAAGAGCGCTTTCTACGAGCTACTTCACGAACATTCGTTGTTCATTTACGTGCGTTTCCCAAAGATGAACGTGAAACGATCGCTCGCAGCTGGGTTTTAAGTGCTACTTACGAGTCGCTATCCATTTGTCAAGTGCTGAAATGTCACCAATAGAATGACTCGAATTTGTAGCAGAAGCTTGTTTAGGCTAATGATCTTCAGCCGATGTGCACTAATATTTTTAATAATATATTTTCATTATTGTTCAATGACTTTTAAAATGTTTTAATAATTTTTTAAATATTCTTTTCCGTATTTAGTTAGGACTCGTCCCACTGCGAAATGCCTTCTGCGTTTCTATTATAGTTTAGATTATTATTATTATTTGTTGTTTATTATCTATGTTTATTTATTATTATGGGTTATTGCATTGTACCGTAAATATTTATTTGGTTTCTTTAATTAGATGCCATTTCCCTTCAAAACAATGTTTAGATGAATTATAGCAGCAATCGGTATGAACCATTTATCAATTTGCTATACCAACTTTTACCAAAATACAAAAAACTTTTACCAATTTGTACAAAATACGTTTTCCTTCTTTATTAATTTATGTTTAGTCATTTAAATTTGATTTCTCATTTGAATTTTAAACATATTATATTATATATTTAATATAAAATAAACAAAGAAGAACCCAATAAATAAATAAACATTTAAAACATTACATTATCGTCATTGCAGGAGTGCAATTTGCTGGTTGTCCTGTAGGTGACCTTGTAACTCTGTTGTCTTACGATGCACTTATGAACGATTACTCCAGAGCACTCGTAGATCTACAATGATTTTCAAGTGCAACTTAAGTTACGAATCTTTTGGGAAACAGCCCGTAATTCTAAGATGATTCGTACGATAGTTTTTACGATCTACTTAGCCTTACGATGCTTTTGGGAAACCCGGCCCTGGATAAGTAGCAGACCTTCCCGGTTTCCACGCACGTATATGGCAATTTTAATCAACTCTCACCCACCTGTGCATGTTTGTAAGCAGGACAAGCCTGCGTGATGTTTGCTGGGACAGTTTTAAATAAAAGAGAAAAAAAATCAATTGATATTTGACAACTATAAACAATACGAAATATAATTATATGGTCTTGACATGCACATTATTTTTTTAATATATAATATATTTTTAATGTGACAGTCCCTCTATCACCAATCAATCACAAACCTTTATGCTTCTTCTCTTTCTCAGTGGATAAACTGAATCAAAGCTGCTGTCATCTGCAGTTAGGCCTATACATTACAGACACTTTTATCAGAAGGAAAGCAAAATAAAAGTGTATAAAATAATAATAGAAACTATAATCTCTGGCATTTAAAAGCTTTTATTTTAATTTATAAAATATTATTAGAATTTTATTGTAAACCATTTTTCCACAGTCTTTTCCAACAATTTAACACAGAAATAGCTCAAATTTACACTATGATCAATTGGTAAATGGTTAGAATTTATATAAAAATTAAAGAACCCCTATTTTCCTTTTCATGATTTTACTTTTTTTGGTGTGTACTGTGAATAGGGATGTAACGATTAATCGTGTGTCCCATTTAAAATTCCTGTTTGAAATCGATTCTGAATTGCAAAGCTGCGATTCTTTGTTTCATGCACAGCTTGTGCGTATACTACGGCATTTGGTCAGTAGGAAGTCCTTATCAATCTAAAATCATTATGAGTCGGAGTCATTTATAACGTGCATTTAAAAAATCAACACTCATTAAACAAAATCATTCAAAATATTCTTTATTATCATGAAAATACCTGAAACAATTTGAAGAACAGCGATATAAATATTCTTGTAGACATTTCCTGAAATAGCGTTCGTAATACTACTTCTTCTGTGGCACAAAGGGAGTTTCTGCATGAGAGCGCCCCCTGGCTTTGGGATGTGCCGGGATTTCACCGTAATTCATTAAAATTCATTCATTGAGAAAACGCGCATTTGCACGGTTAATCGTTACACCCCTAAAGGGCTCGTTATAGTCGTGCGTAGGTCCTACAACGTAGCTGCGACGGTGTAGGTTTCCGCGTCGGTTTTCATTTATACTTTTGCGTCGTCCTCCACGTAGATCTGACGCGCTGTTAAATTTTTTGTGAGATGCGTGTCAGGCTACGCAGAGCTACGCACAGGCTACGGATAGTCTACGCCGAACCTACGAACGACTGTAAATCGCCCTTAACTGTGAGTGTGTGTTAGTACATGTTCTTTGGGGGGGCCACAAAGCTGAAGAAGTTTGAGAACCTTTGCTGTACGTAGCCTGTTTTATATTTAAATAACTTGCTACTGACTTTTCAAATTATAATTCAAACATGAATTTTGAGCAGTTTAGAGTAGCGCTTGTTGTTTGTCATTTTAACAATCACAAATACAGACATGATTTTATGTAATATTCTTACCTTACCAATCTGATACATTCTGCCCAAGCCGCGCTAGCAAAGTTGATAGATCACAGGTTTGTTCCAATCGATCCAATCCTGAGGAAGCTATTAATATTATTATTTTGACTGTATGGATTTACACTTGACAGAATGTTAAAATGTCAACCTAACTCAAAAACAGAGCTTTGGCACTCCTCCTCTCGTCTCATCTCATTCACCTGCGCTCCTCACCTGATCCTGATTTTCTCCTCAGTTGCCTGGTTATTTAGCTCCACTGTGTTTTCTGTTTTGTGTGAGTTTGTCATTCTTTATGTCTTGTCTAGTTTATCCTTGTCGTGTCTAGTTATATTTTCAATGTCATCCGCATTCTTTTGTGGTTGTAATTTTGTTATTTCACCTTGTTCCAGGCATCGCTCTGTGGTCTACGCTCTCCCTGGCATCACAGGCATCGCTCTGTGGTCTACGCTCTCCCTGGCATCGTCCTGTGGTTTATGATTAAATAAAGATTTCATTCTGCAACTGGATCCCTGTCTTTGTCTGCTATATCCTGACACAATACAGCACTTTGTATCAACTATGTTGGGGGAAAAGTGCTTTAAAGTAAAGAAATAAAGACCCTGTTTTTGTTTCTTTCTAAATCTCAAGTTATGAGCTTTAGATATTTTGTGGATATGGCCCCTGATGCATATGGCTACTAAATCTTTCATAAACCCATTATTGTTATTCCTGACCTTTCATAACAAATAAGCCTAAATCAAATTTTTGTCACACATAAAAATTACTAATCATCATTATGGCCTAATACACTCTTTACTTCAGTCAATAACATGAGCTTACTTGGATAAAATTATTAATCTATGTATAGAGTCAGCCAAGATGAAATATAGTAAAGCTTTTGCAGTGAGATGGGAAGGAAATCAATGCAGCCACCTGCGGCGTTCAGGAAACAATAGTCTCTCTGACACCTGCTCTATTTCTAAACTCTCTGCAGGTAACCGGCAAAACTCGGCCAGTCGTCTCAGCACCACAGTCATCTGTCAAGCTTGTTTAATTGGCCGCTTGTTCTCATTTACCGTAACATTTATTTTCTTGAGCCAAGGGAGGGAGATGCAGTTTTGAGACTGAAACATGCTATATGCTGAATAAAAGCCAGATGATTTACAGTTATGCGGTATTTGTGTTTTTTCCACATTGAGAGTTACATATGCTGTACACTCACCGGCCACTTTATTAGGTACACCTTACTACTACCGGGTTGGACCCCTTTTGCCTTCAGAACTGCCCTTAATCCTTCGTGGCATTGTTTCAACAAGGTACTGGACACATTCCTCAGAGATTTTGGTCCATATTAAGATGATAGCCTTACACAGTTGCTGTAGATATGTAGGCTGCACATCCATGAAGCGAATCTCTGGGTCCACCACATCTCAAAGGTGCTTTTTTGGGTTGAGATCTGGTGACTATGGAGACCATTTGAGTACAGTAAACTCATTGCCATGTTCAGGAAACCAGTCTGAGATGATTTATCCTGCTGGAAGTAGCCATCAGAAGATGGGTACACTGTCGTCATAAAGGGAGGGACATGGTCAGAAACAATGCTCAGGTAGGCTGTGGCGTTGACACGATGCTCAATTGGTACCAATGGGCCCAAAGTGTGCCAAGAAAATATCCCCGACACCATTTCACAACCACCAGCAGCTTGAACCATTGATACAAGGCAGGATGGATCCATGCTTTCATGTTGTTGTCAAATTCTGACCCTAACATCCGAATGTCGCAGCAGAAATCGAGACTCATCAGACAAGGCAACGTTTTTCCAATCTTCTATTATCAAATTTTGGTGAGCTTGTGCGAACTGTAGCCTCAGACCAGCCCCTCTGGCACCAACAACCATGCCACATTCAAAGTCACTTAAATCACCTTTCTTCCCCATTCTGACGCTCGGTTTGAACTGTAGCAGATCATCTTGACCATGTCTACATGCCTAAATGCGTTGAGTTGCTGCCATGTGATTGGCTGATTAGAAATTTGTGTTAACGTGCAGTTGGAATGGTGTACCTAATAAAGTGGCCGGTGAGTGTATATGGCCAAGTATACCACAGTGATGTTGACACAGACAGGACTTTTGACATTTATAGACATATGCACACATTTTAATTAGCCTCTAGATTACTTTGACCTGATTTCAATTTCCTATAACCCAACTGCATTACCCTATTAACTCTATAAATGATTGCTAAACTAGCCAGCCTCTGCTGAGTGACAGCTTATACTAGGCTTAATCATATCCCTATTAAATAATCTTGCCACCTATTAATTCTGCCATAATTAATCATATATTTTGCTATTTTTATATTTACATCACACTATTCACATCATGGTATGTTTCCTTGCTGTTTGATCCTAAGGTACATCATTAACATATCAAACAGCCATTCATGGCATTTCAAACAGCAACAGTTTTCATGGAAGAAAAATAATGTGTCACACATTTAGTGTTCACGGACATCAGTATGAGGCAGGGACATGGGAATATTTCGGGGACAATTTTCATGTAATTGAGTATAATCAAGGCTTCTGGAGGTAGCCCGACTTCAAAGCCATCGGAAAATCGGACGGGTGGGTGTAGAGCAGCTCACTGTCCTATTTGAGACACACCGCTGCTGCGCCTATGATGCCAGCTGCCCCGGACATCTGCAACACAAACAGGATCTAAGACTCATTAGAACAGGGTCATACACACACAACACACCTCATTAACATAATGACTGCTCTAGACGTCTTCATTTGATTACATTGATCAGACTTACTTTCTCAACAGTGATTGATCTCAACCACCAGATTGTTCTCTTTAGCTACAAGAAAATAAAAATGTGTGTTTAGAGACATGTGTCACATATGTCTCATCTGCAGGTGCTGTCTGCTACAAAAAATAAAAACACAGTCTGTCTGTGAGCAGGCGTTGTGCAATAATAGGTGTTCACATTAGCACTGCATGCTTCAGAAAGATGTTTCTCACCTTCAGAGTGCATATTTGCATGTCAAAATGCACTCTTATAAACAAAATCACATTAACACATACACATGCCCACACAGAGAAGCACTGATGCTTTGCTTTATTTTTAAATAGAGTGCGTCATCTCTCACCTGAGCCCCTGACTGTAGTTTTCACAGTCTCTCAGGGCAAAGACACAATCAGACACCCTGAAAATATATGTGCAGAGTTCTTTGTTGCATAATTTCGCATTAAGGTCCTAATAGGATTTTATCATAGATTTACAAAACAAAATAAAACATTATAATTCTCAGTTTGATGAGGGGTAAAATTTCTAATGATCATTCCATTAACCACCATTACAAACTTTATGAAAAAATCTTGTGCGCTTGTCATGGTAGTTCAAATCCTCATTCGAATCTTTGATTTGCTCTCTCCCTCTCTCTCTCTCTCTTGTAAAAATACTATGCGTCATCTCATCTCTCTGTACAGTTAAAGCACAGCAAGATGTGTAAATATGTCTTACTGATTGTGTCCCTGTATGCTGTGATTTTAGCCCATTCAAGCCCAACACAAAGAACCTGATTATTGAGAGCGACAGAGAGAGAGAGAGAGAGAGAGAGAGAGAGAGAGAGAGAGAGAGAGAGAGAGAGAGAGAGAGAGACTTCTAAAGATGCATGATTTCATAAATATCTCTCTCTCTCTCTTTGTCTGTCTCTCCCCATCTGTTTCCTAGTCTTTCTTAATGATAAAATAAAGGGGTATTGTATCAGATTTAGTATTTGTTATGTATGCTGAAGTTGGTATCACTATTTATTTTGCTTATACTCGAGGTTAGGGGGTGGCAGCCAGAATATATGGCACACATACGCTTAGTCAACATGCTCGCATAGCAGCTTACAGAAGTTAAGATCTTGTTTATTTATTTAATTGCAGACTAATCTTTGTCTAGATTTGTTTTCTTTTGTAAATACTCAGAAATGACAGAATTTTTAATATTTACATATTTCTAAGATAGAACATACACATGTTATCACTCTATATTTAAATAAAAGACAGCAAAGATCTCTAACTTTCATCTTTTTTATACAAAACATTTACAATGAATCATCATGGTCATAAACAGCAATCTGGAGAGAGAGAGAGAGAGAGAGAGAGAGAGAGAGAGAGAGAGAGAACAATGGTATTTATCATTTGGTTTGTCAGTAAGCATCCATAATTGATTAATGACCATGGATGTTTTGCTCTGAGGTCTGAAGAGCTCTGAGATGAGAAGCAATTCAAGAAAATAAATATAAAATAAATAATAGCTCATCTCCGCTTTCAATATTTGTTGCATGCATTCATACATTTAATGTTTAATTTCTGTTTCAGAGGTTGACTTTAGCCTGTACCCTGAAAACTGCTATCAGTCTGTCTCCAGCTGGTGGCAGTAATTTGACTGTGTGATCATTAAACAGGAACACACTGCACGTGCAGTAAAATTCAACACATGCAGCTTAGCTTACCATGTTAAAATGACATATACCCAGTTCCCCATGTTTGCAAAGTTTCTACCCCATGTTATATTTGAACTCTATCATAAAACTGTCTATAAAATCACAAAAAATGTATACAGTATATTGCATTTCTACTCAACCAATGAGACGGAATTAGCTTAAAACAATGCATTTATTTTTAAAGTCTTCCTGCATGCCATGTCAAGTCTACAATATGACACATTTAATGCATTGTGAAAAGATTTAATGCATGTGATGAATAAGGATATAATTTAATGCATACATTATAAGTACTAAATTTCACTCAACTTGTTGAAGCTGTCATCATTATATTCATTTTTAAAGCTGTTTTTGTCACTTTGTTCAAGCCACTGTATGTCTTGACTGTATGTTCTACAGAAATGCTAGCAAGTTAAAACAAAAAACTGTTACCACCTCCAGCTCGCAGAAACCTCAAAAATAGAATGGAATCAATCTCCCCATCAATAATTCCAGCATACAATTGATGCCCCTGTAACCCCCCAACATATCCACTGGACAGAATGTTCTGGAAACAAACATATGATCAATTGAACAAAATATGGCACAAACAGCCAGTCACCCCATTCAGATGTTTACTTCCTTCAATTTGAAAAAGACACAGTCTTTACATAAGAGGTAAAGTCAGGTGTTGTCTTTATGATCTATCAAAAAAAAAAAAAAAAAAAAAAACATTTACACTGTTGTTCACAACCTTTTTTCACTGCTAAAGCCGAAAGTATACTAGGGACGTCCGCGTATGCGCGCCGTCCGCATGACGTCATTTTTGTCATCAGGAGGGTCCGCTGTCGTCTGCGCGATGCAATGACAATGACACACAACTGAGCTATGGAATACTGAAACACACAACGCTTTAAATGCACTGAAAAAGCGCATTTGTGGTCAATCTTCTAAACGTTTTTTTTTTTCAGGTTTAAAGGTGCTGTAGAATGTAAAATTGTATTTACCTATAGGCATAGATGAATAATAAAGGCCCGGGTATACTTTTTTTCCGCGTCCGCGTCCGGCTCGCGCGCGCACGCGTCCGCGCAGCTTTCCGGGTATAGTCCTCGCGGCTACACGCGGATGGCCGCGTTCGACACTATACGCAATACAAATGATTTCTTATTCAAATGATTAGTCTAACAGGCTGTCAGGGCAGCACTGATTTGGAGACATTTACAGTACATTATAACATTAGGATAGGTGAAGAAAAGTAACTGATCCACCATTGCAAACACAGTTTAGAACAAACAACAAGACAACAAAGAACAGGAATCAAACAAACATGCTCCAGAGCTTTCTGTTCTTGGAAGAAGTAAAAGTTAAAGAAGAAAAACGATAGTGTGTGTGCAAATGCTGTCTATTTCCTTTGTATAATTGTTTATAGTGGAGTGTCCTGTCTAAATATTTTCATGCGCATGCGCTGTCGTACGCGGACTGTACGCGCACTGTCCGCGCGGTCTCAAATTTTGGGCTGCACGCGGACGGTCCGCGCGGCCGGCCGCGGACCCTCCTGATGACGAAAATGACGTCATGCGGACGGCGCGCATACGCGGACGTCCCGAGTATACTTTCGGCTTAAGAGTTATGTACATGGTAATGACAAATCGTGAGCTTCATTCCTTGTGTAAACCTTGTGCATTTAAAAGACCGCTGGAAATCTCAGAATAACACAAACTGTGACATTACAGTAAAGATGAACGCCTAATTACACGTTACATTAAGTACAATGATGTTATAATGCTAAACACAAAGTTGTGACTGCTGAGTTAGCGCTGTAAGCTAGTTAATGTTTTATGCTAATGTTTAGGTTGGAGTTCTACTATTGATGTTACAGTCACGTTATGTTGTTTTAGATGTTACAGGTCCATACTGAAAAAAACACAAACGTACCACTCAGAAACATCCATTAACAATCTCCAAACAATTGATTATTCCTCAAAATCTGTATCTTCATCTGATACAGACTCAAACATAAGGTCTGTTTACACACACACACACAGAGAGCTACTGAAGGAGCTGCTCTGTGAAACAGCCAATCAGAGCAGAGCTCAACATTATTATTCATGACTCTTTCAAATAAGGTAAAAATAGACCATTTCATTCTAAAGGCAAATCCTAGTGATGTAAATGGATATGTAAAACCATATGTGGATATTTTTTGCACTTAAAAAGCCACAGACCTTCTACACAGATATCAGAGAACAATTTAACCGATTATTAAAATTCATTTTTTTGGCACCTTTAATATGATACAAGGGAAAATAATGACAAAACTATTTTATAGTATTTTAAAACTGCATACATGGAGAGCTAAGAAAAAAACTCCATGTGATTTATTTTCTGCAAATCTTTCCAGACAGCATTTCCCCAAGAGCACTTAAGTTTTATCCTGCTGATATCTTCATTTCTAAATTGATTTAAATAAACAGGCTGATTTCCAACAGAGAGCACGGCTGTCATTAAATGTTTCAGAGGGTTTATGTTAACTTTTAATAGGATCGGAGCACTCAAGATTCTCCCATGAGTTGCTGTAGTCATGGAAATGATTAATGGCATACAGTGGGTGCTGTGAGAGAGAAGCCGGTGCTCTGCTGTCTGTAGCGGCCAAACTAACCTCCTCACTGACTGACATTGGATTATAATATTCCCTCCTGAAAGTGCACCTGCTCCTGCTTTTAATGAGCCTGTTGAGTTATCCTGCCACGAACCCAGCGCTGAAACACCTGATGAAAAACCCCTCTCTGACAGGATAGACTTATAATAGCACACACAGACACTCAGAGAAATAACAGCCTACAATTGGCGTAATTTACCTACTGATATCTCATTAGAGTCTGTTCTCTGCAGATAAAATTAAAATGATAGCTCACCCCAGAATAAAAATGAGTAAACAGTTCGATTTTTATCTGAAACTTTTCCACAGGTGCCATCTCGTAAAAGAGAAACAAATCAGACACAGGGAACACAAAAATAATACTTACAGCTTCTGGTGAAAAATTGTGGTCTTGTAAAGTGAAATAAATAGTATGTGCAAGAAACTGAACAGATGATCTGTGGACTTGCATTTAAAAAAAAAAAAAACACACACTTGTGACTACACATCTTCTTTACTGCTCTACTAAACGACAAGTGTCACTTACATTTTTGTTGACCTGAGTGCGAGTAAATTTATGGTAATATATGGAATCAATCACACCATCAATAATTCCAGCACACAATTGATGCCCCTGTAACCCCCGACACATCCACCGGACAGAATGTTCTGGAAACAAACATATGATCAATTGAACAAAATGTCACAAACAGCCATTCACCCTATTCAGATATGCTTGCTTTCTTTGCATAAGAGGTAAAGTCCGGTATTGTCTATATGACGTGATCTATAAAAAAATCCATGATGCGAATCTCTCATTCTACCACATCCCAAAGGAGCTCGTTTGGATTGAGATCTGGTGACTATTCAGGACAGTGGAGTACAGTGAACTGATTGTCATGTTCAAGAAGCCAGTTTGAGATGATTTGGACTTTGTGACATGGCGCATTGTCCTGCTGGAAGTAGCCATCAGAAGATGGACACACTAGTCATAAAAAGATGAACTTGATCAGCAACAATACTCAGTGTACTACAATCTTAAATTGTATCCTGTAATGGACAGGTAACCAGTGAAGAGATGCAAGAATGGATAAAAACTCAAAATTTTTCATATAGGGCCTTACAAATGAATTCAGTTCACCAAGGTTAAAATCTGCTGACTCACAATTAGTGTGTTGTGATTCGATAGTAGCTTAGCTTAGCTTAGCAGAGCCGTTTGAACCAAAGCTGGCGACTGACCAATGGCGGCTCGTGACTGCTCTTCCGAAGATGCGCTAATTCAAAATAAGTGTTCGTATTGTAACGTGTGTGGTTCCCATTTCCAAAATATGTGTCCTGCGTGTGGAGAGATCCTGTGTGCATCACGTGTTTTGTCAAAATAAGTGCCTGCTGCACACACGTCAAAACCGTTTATGATAAAAGAGACGCTCACATTCCCTAAATACACGCAAGAAACTCCCTTAACAGTAAACTCTGATTACGCATGAGATTATGCGAGTATCCGGCAAACGTGAGTGTCTCTTTTCAAGTTCAAGTTCAAGGCAGCAAGCACTTATTTTGGCATGACAAGTGATGCACACACGATCTCTCAAAGCGCAGAACACATATTTTGAAATGACGAACCACACACATGACAAGCTACATACATGTTGTGACGAACTTCGCATTGTGCGCTTCAAAAAAAGAAGTCTCCAGCCGTCACTGCGACTAACATATTCCTGTGGGCGGAGTTTATAAAAAAAAACTGTAGCCAGAGGTTTGGCTGGACAGCACACATGAATATAAAAATTGGCAACAATTAAGATTTGATTGTATTTTGGCATAATTTCAGCAAGAAAAATGAAAACTTATTGATAAAATATACAGGGGAGGACGATAAACAACAGTGCAAAGCAACGGGTAACCCACACTTAGTTAAAAAATATTGAGTTTAAAGTTGGGGTAGGAGTAAGATGACAGACGCTGACAGAATTAGTGTTCTTTAAAAATGTTTTTTTACTCCACCTCCTCGACCTGTAAGCCACGGAAAATTTAAATAGGTACAGTTCAGTGGTAAGACTTCTTATCAGACCAGGCAACGTTTTTCCGACCATTCTGTTGTCCAATTTTGGTAAGCCTGTGTGAATTGTAGCCTCAGTTTCCTGTTCTTAGTTGACAGGAGTGGCACCTGGTGTGGTCCTCTGCTGCTGTAGGCCATCTGTTTCAAGGTACGAGAAAGAACAATGCACACGGACTAACACTTGTTATTCAGGTGAACTGGCACCTGAATATATAAACACTAGGTTACTAACAAAGCCAAAAAACATGATAATATAAAAATAGGAAATCCAAAAACATGATAGAACCACAGTAGCTGGTACTGTTATATGATCACTGTTTAGCTAGCAAACTACTGTCTAATATTTTGTAATATTTTGCACATTGCATCTTTATCAGTCACAAACATACATATTGTGTATTAAATAAACCTGTGTATTAAATAAATTCAGTGCACACAGACTTAAGTTCTTTAAGTCCTTTTATTATAATTGTGATGATTTTGGCTCACATTAAAAAAACACCAATATCTCAACAAATTAGAATATTTCATAAGACCAATAAAAAAACATTTTAAGTGAATTGTTGGCCTTCTGGAAACTATGTTCATTTACTGTATATGTACTCAATACTTGGGATGGGCTCCTTTTGCTTTAATTACTGTCTTTTTTCACTGTGGCATGGAGGCGATGTGGCACTTCTTAGGTGTTATGGAAGGCCAGGTTTCTTTGACAGTGGCCGTCAGCTTATCTGCATTTCTTGGTCTCTTGTTTCTCATTTTTCTATTTACAATACCCCATATAGGGTTCAGGTCTAGGGAGTTTGCTGGCCATTCAAGCACATTCATTTAACCATCTTTTGGTGCTTTTGGCAGTGGTGTGGGCAGGTGCCAAATGCTTGCACTCATCTGAAAAGAGAACTTTGGACAACTGGGCAACAGTCTAGTTTTTCTTTTCCTTAGCACATGTAAGACGCCTCTGACGTTGTCTGTGGTTGAGGAGTGGATTAATAAAAGGAGTATGACAACTGTAGCCAAATTGCTTGACACATCTGTGTGTGGTGGATATATTCCATGTGAAGTTCACCCAAATTCGATTTTTGTCTGCGGTACTCTTGGTTAGTTGTGCACCTTTTTCTTCCAACAGCACAATGGACATTCAAAACTAGCCCAAAAGCATCCCAATGACTATTCACAGCCCAAATAACAAGAACTAATGAACGAAATCCTTTAATATTTAACAAAAAACAACTCGCGGAGACAGTTTAAACAGTATCCCAAATCTGAACTCGAAAAAAGCAGAAGACCTGGCAACGCCACCCAGCGCATAGAATCTCCCTTTGAGTTTGCTTTATCTCTGGATAAATGTACAAAGCTGAGTTGAAGAAAGTTGTTCTTAAGAAGTTTTCACATATACAATTTTCAAAAGGCACAACGCTGTTTTATTGCTTAATGTTATGAAAGTACACATGAACGCTGTATAATGTACAGCACGTGACCCCATTACCTTAATAATGCATTTTGCCATTGCCTTGCTATTGCATGTCTCTTTCACAAGAATTATGTGAGACGTAAATATAAGGTCAAGTTCTGCGCATGTGCACAATATATTTTTGCATACGATTGAGAAAATACTACGATACACGCGTTTTCCTGCGGGTCAGATCATATTGACAGAAAATATATTTTTAGCATTGTGACCTGCTGTTTCTGGATAAACCCTGTAATCTATTATCAAACTGACATTGAGTAGCCCACCACACACCAAATGCTCTGTATCTTGTTTGTTTTAAACTTTTTGTTGTTGACGACACTGTGTTCAAAGCCCAGATTGTAAATCAGATAGTGCCAAACATCGTTATCTGAAGCACTCAGTGTTCACGCTTATCTCAGGGAAACAGTTGGGCTGCTATCCGAAAGCGTGTGCTGCCACGTGTGTATTTCATTGACTTCATGCATGCATTGAGTTTGGATTTTGTCTCTATGTAGCCCTGCAGACACACCATGTCTGTTTAACTTGACAGGCCATGAGTTTGTCATTAACACACAGCTCTCCTCATGCTCCTGTCACAGAAAATGACCACATTGATCAAAAAGAAGAGCAGCTCAGTTCAAACTATTACAGTTGACTCTTCTTTGTGGTTTACTCTCTCTCTCTCTCTCTCTCTCTCTCTCTCTCTCTCTCTCTCTCTCTCTCTCTCTCTCTCTCTCTCGCTAGCCCTGTTCACACAGACATTCCGTAATATACACGGAAAATGCATCCTGGATTTTATCGGGATGCTTAGATTTTTTGTTCATTCACACTGCCATGATTAGCCGGCATCTGATGGTCGCGGAAAGACACGTGACCTGTTGAAAGTCCTGCCCTCTCTTCTACGCAGCGTCTGAAGTTTGCATATTATTTATTATTTCTCTTTCCAGAAACCACCCGCGTGCATTTTTGTTTATGATAAGACTATAAAGCAGTGCGTGACGCGCCGTTCTTATGCTGGTGAATGATCTCAGCTTCTGAGTGGATATTTTACGAGCTCCCTGATCTCTGCTTTAAAGCAACACCAAAGAGTTTTTTTTACCTTAAAATAACGTTTCCAAAAAAGTTTCATCCACTCAAAACAGGGTGAACAGCACTTTCACATTCGCTTTGCAGCCCTCTATCGGCCAAAACTGCACTAAAGAAGTTTCCAACCGTCGGGTAGTGGTCCTGTAGTTCGAGTGAAAACTACAAAAACTTGCTTTACGGCAGACCTACAATCCAATCAGAGCCAGCTATGCTGCAGTATTTACGACAGTGCTAATGAACAATTACACGTCTAATCTGTAGGGGGAGCAAAGAGCAATAACTCTTTAGTGTTGCTTTAATACAGTTTCAGATATTTCTCATTGTGATTGTTTATATTCCTTTTAAAACCCGCATTTTGAGGAGCTGAACGATATATCTTGTTGGGATGACGCGCGTGTATTTTTGTTTTTTATAGCTCAAATGAGCACGTGACGCGATATTCTTTTATGCTGCTGAATGATCTCAGTTTCAACGCAGTAAGTGACGAGCTAACTTACCTGATATCTGCTTCAGTCCACTTTGCTGACATTTCTCGTCGTGAATGTTGTAAATCCCTCATTTTAAAGAGTTGAACCAACTTCATGTTGCCATGACACGCGCGTTCTCACTACGGCACGTGCGTCATTGTTTATGCGTCTCATTTATCATTTCCTGATAACTGCTTCAATCTAGTTTGCAAAATTTCTCATGGTGAATCTTAATATGCATGTTATCTCTCATTTTAATTCAATTCAAATCAAATCAAAATTTATTTATAAAGCACAATAAAAACAACAGTAATGAAAATGAAAAATAAAAAGTTTCAACCACAAATGCACTATCGAGGATGTATTTAAGGGTGTTTTAGGGAGCTGAACCATAACTTTTGTTGTGATGACGCGCGCATCCTCACTACGACAAACCCATTACGGCATTGTTTCGGCTTCTTGTTCGGGTTTTCCGTGTATCTGACTAGGTCCTCTTTCCGGCAACGATCCCAGAAGATTAACGGGACGAGTTTGTGTTCACACAGACGCTTGTCTGGCAATTTTACGGGTATTTTCTGGGACCAAAGGTCTGTGTGAATGGGGTTTCTCTCTCTCCCTCTTCCTCTCTATTACCCCATTCACACAGACCTTTGGACTGAAGCAGATATCAGGTAAGTTAGCTCGTCACTTACTGCGTTGAAACGGAGATCATTAAGCAGGAATAAAGAATATTGTGTCACGTGCTCATTTGAGCTATAATAAACGAAGATGCCCGCGCGTCATCCCAACAATATCGTTCAGCTCCTCAAAATGCGGGTTTTAAATGCATATAAACAATCACGATGAGAAACGTCTGAAAACTGTATTAACCCTTGTGTGGTGTTCGGGTCTGTGGGACCCGTTTTGAATGTTTACTGAAAGAAAAATTATGCAATTAATTGTTGTTTCAACCTCAGATTCATTGGCCTTGGCTCATTTTCTATGAAGAACATAAAAATAAACAACTTTATAAATAATGTACACTGTACACCCCCCCTACACATTTATATTACATATGTGGTGTTCGGGTCCACTGGACCCGCAATTAATAAAAGTGTAAAAATTGAATGTGCTATGTAACTTCACTCTGTTTTTCTCCTACCTGGGACTCCTGTGAGTGCATGAGTGTGTTTGTATACATGTCTGTACATATGTGATGGATGCATGTCAGAGTTTTCTCCTTCTGCTTTTGCTGTAATGCCGCAAGGATATAACATGTTATATGCCGTGCATGAACATTTGTCTGTACCTACTGTCCCAAACACTTTACCTTCTGTCTAACAGGAACCATTCTACATTTTACCATTATAAAAAATCCATAGTTTTATTGTAGTAAAAGAGTAGTAATCATGGTTATCTGGTATATTGATTACCATTTGTAAAACCATGGGTTTACCACAAAACCTATGGTGTGTGTACCTGCTATTTATCACGTTGTGGGGACCAAATGTCCCACAAAGATGTGTGTGTGAGAGAGAGAGAGAGAGAGAGAGAGAGAGAGAGAGAGAGAGAGAGAGAGAGAGAGAGAGAGAGAGAGAGAGAGAGAGAGAGAGAGAGTGAATAATAGAGAAAGTAAAATATTATCCATGTATTTTCATCATTCTAAGTTGTGGCCAATAGCAACACATTGTACTTCAATGTGTGTGGACCAGATGGACAAAGTATATGTGTATAAAATGCAAGAAATGCATATGCAACACAGCTACACATTAAAAATTTGCTTCTTATGTGTTGTGTTGGCTGGCATGAACAGGTTATGTGTTTAGTGTGGATGATGTCTTATGATACGGCATCTGTTCAGTTTGGGGCCTGTGCTGTGTAGACTGACACAAATGTGTACAATTTCAAAAAGTTCAAATAATTAAACATCAACAGTGATGAAAAACTTTGTTTCATTTATACTTATTTAAGATAAATATGATTTTTTCCCCCAATATCTGGATCAGAATAGAATTTTCTTCTTTCATTCCATATTACCACAAAAACGAATGGCACTTTAGTTTATAAATAGTCCTCTACCAGTGGTAAATGACCAATATTAACCATAAATTCTGTCTATATTACTTGCAATAAGGCTAAAGTTAACATCTGTAAACAATATTACATAAATTTGTATGAATGCATTGGTTTAAGATACTAATAATGCTCTGGGTCCACCAGACCCACAAACATCGTCTAAGTAACAAAAATACGAACACCACACAAGGGTTAAAGCAGAGATCAGGGAGCTCGTCAAATGTCCACTCAGAACCTGAGATCATTCACCAGCATAGAACTGTGCGTTCACGCGCTCCTTTATAGTCTTATCATCAGTGTTGGCCAAGTTACTTGGAAATAGTAATTAGTTACTGATTACTTCCCCAAGAAAGTAATCCCGTTACTTTACTGATTACTTATTTTCAAAAGTAATAAGTTACTTTACTAGTTACATTACTAGTTACTTTTCAAAAACATGATGCACGACCTGAATATGCTACAGTATAAAGCAACAGGGCCTGGTTGCATAAAGCACATTAAGTGTAATTTTCCCTTAAGTTCACCCTTATGTTTCATTTAAACTTAAGGGTGTTGCAAAAAAAACTTAAGTTTTTTCTGTTGCATCTCCATGGCAACAATAGTATTTTATAACAACAAACCTGGGTCGCTGTCATAAAACATTTAACGATTACCCTTACCTAAGAGAACCATTTAAGGGATTATACCGTATGCAACACCCTTAAATTATTCTCTTACTGTAGGTAAGGGGAATTTACCCCTTAAGTGTCATAGGAAAAACTTAAGGTGCTTAATGCAACCGGGCCAAGACCTTTCAGCCTAATTCTATTCTCTCTGCATATTCCATCATCTAAAATTGAATCAAATGAAACATTATCTGTTTTAACTTCTCGACAAGCACTAATTCGTGGGCGTGATGGCGTCATTGTTTTTAACGCTGCTAACAATATCTATATAGCCTACTGTCTACAAACATTTAACATATTACATATTAACATGACTATACATCGTTTAAAAGTTCTACGGGTTTAGCATCATTGTATGGTCTCTGTTTTGAGATACAGATGCTTTAGCATTGTAAATGTAGTATTTTGTTACAGAAGTCCAAATGACAACATGTAGAATATAAACGGGACTTCTTACCTTGGTGTTAATATAACAATCGCAAGTCGAATCCGGTCTGTTTCAGATGTGTGAATAACCCATGAAATCAGTCTGATAGAATTCATCAAATTACCATTTTTGTCCACAAATTCGTATAATCCATGAAATATAGATATATAGTCTGTTGTTTACATCCGTGTGTAGCCGCGGGGACTATACTCTATACACTTGCGCGCGCGAGCTGGACACGGAAAAAAGTATACCCCGGCCTTTAGAATCATCTCTTGGCATACAATAAAACTGACAAAAAAACTGAAGAAGGGACCCAAGCCAATCCAGAAACAAATATTTTGGGGTGACGTGGCTAACTAGGTTTGAGCAAAAATGCACTGCTTTTGTTTTTGTCCTTTAATTGCAAATGAGCTGTTGCTCTTAGCTTGCTTTCCAGAAGAGGGTGGAGTTTCAAGAACTTGTATTCAGCCTTATATGTTTGAACCAATTAAAAAAGTAAATCATCTGTATTGTGCATACTAAATGTGTGTTTATGAATTAGCAGACGGTGAGCATTGTGGTATAAAAATAATGACATATAGTTTAGGTGTCATGATGCCCTTATGTGCTGGTTAATGTTTTAAAAAGTGGCAATGATTTTCATAAACATCAGAAGTTCGTTTTTTGACCAAACCACTAAAGCATGTTTAAATGATCTACAACAAAAAACTAGTGTAAACTAGAGATTCATTTCATATGAAATCATTTTTAGCATAAAATCGCATACAGTTGCTTAAAGAGCACCTATTACGTTGCTGAAAACAATGTTATTTTGGTACCTGGTGTAATACAATGTGTTTGCGTGGTTTGTGGTTAAAAGAAAAACATTATTTTCCACCGACCGTAACATTATTGTTGCTTCTCTAAGCCCTGCCTCCCTCGTTTTGATTTTGTACAAAGCTCATGGTTCTAAAAAGGGCTGTGCCTCCAGTTGGCCAGCTAACCAGAATGTCGTCAGCTGAAAATGTATCTCCCAATGCAATACTGACAGGAGTTAATATTGACTTTATTACCTTATCAATACAAGTCTGATCCAAATACGAATCTGATCCAAAAAATGCAGATGATCAAAGCTGATCGATTTGCCAGTGCAGCTTGAGCAGAACATAACAGATTGGTAATGTAAGGATACTAAAACAAAACCATGTCTGCATTTATGATCGTAGAAAAAAAACAAGCACTATTCTGCACTGCACAAAACTTGCGTTTGAATCATGGTTTAGTCAGTAGTAAATTCTTTAAATATGTAGACTACTTACAGGCTGTATGTCAGAAGCGGGCAGGATTATAATAATGAACATCAAAAGTTTCACCTGCTGCTGGTAGAGGTGCTTATTTGGTAAACGCTTTTGTGGATTATATTTTGGGCAAAAGACAAATGACCTAAATGGTCCTATTGGTTGGAGGATACGTTGAATAAAGAGAGAGTCTTAACTGCACACTTAATGAAGCATCATTTATGAGTTACCAACCTTTTGTCAAGATAAATCGCCTTTGTCAAGGTATTAGGATGAAGATGGTCACAAATTTTGTCCAGCAATAAATGTTATGTGCAAAAGAGATGGTGATGACTTAGTTTCTTTTGAATCTCATTAAGATTTACACGGGTGACAATTGCCAACTGATTAAAAACAAGAACATAATAATAACAGCGGGAGAGAAGTCTGCGTGAAACATTATATGGCATTTATTAATTTCTCGCTGTTTTCTATGAGCTCTGAGAATTGGTCTCTGATCATAGACAGATGTTGTAATTGTAGCTGACAGCCTGTCATGATATATTTACATCTTAGCATGAACCAACTAATATTAAAACACAGAATGAATGTGTGTCTGCAGCTGTAGCATGATACCCGTCATCATGCTTTGATACATGCTTTTGATGAACGTCCTAAAAGCTCTCTGCTAGAATTGTGTTATCTATGGGTATGGATAGAGGATTTCCTATTTGTCTCTTATCTGCAGAACATATAAAACAACAAAAATAAGATGGCGACAGAAAAATGTGGACAGGTTTTGTAAAATGTGTTTGTATTTGCGCGTATATCTCAAATGACTAATAAGTGTAAACTGTAAATTCATTTCCATAGAACAGTAAATTAACAAAAAAATGTACATAAGAATTTAAAGGGATAGTTCACCCAAAATAAAAATTCTGTCATCATTTACTCAATCTCATGTTGTTACAAACCTGTATAAATTTCCTTGTTCTTCTGATGAACACAAAGGAAGATATTTTGAGAAATGCTTGTAACCAAACCATTTGTGAACCTCATTCACTTCCATAGTAGGAAAAAGAATCCTATGGAAGTTAATGGGGTCCACGAATGGTTTGGTTACAAACAACAACATTTATACAGGTTTGTAACAACATGAGAGTGAGTAAATGATGACCAGTGTTGGCAAATTACTTTTAAAAACTAATAGTTACTAGTTACTTCTCAAAAATAGTATCTGAATTAGTAACTGTGTTGCATCATTATAAAAGTAACTAATTACCAGGCAAAGTAACAATTGCATTACTTACAAAAAAGTTCAAATATTTAATATAACTTGGATGCCCCCAATATGAAAGGTATTAAATGAATGAATTGGACACTAAAGAGAAGCCACTAATTTTGTGGCAGCATGTGATGATGTGAGGTGCTTTATTAGATCAGAATTACAGACGTGGAAAGACTCTTTCTTACTGGGCATAAGTTGCACGTGTAACGACTGAGCCAGATCAGACACACAGTAACTTGTTATTTTTTGTAAATATAACTGCAGACCCTCACCATGTATATGGGAAATGTATAAGGGAAATGTCTTAATCAACTATTCCTAATCTCATCATGGATTATGTTCTTGGTGTTTATGTTATATCAGTATATTAACCCAAACTAGTTTAAATGAATGTTTAGTATTACTTAGTTAATCCAAATCATTTCTAGACCTTGTTTGGTATCTATGTGTTCCATTTTTGATTTCCGGAAAGATAATATGCATTATGCTTAGGAAACCCTTCTTCATAATAATATTATAAAACTCCTTAACATTTCCACCTGAACATCGAATTCCATATGCAAAACAGCATGTTGGAAGACAAAGACAGTTAACTTTCCCTCTATAAGTGTGACCTCTGATTGGGTCAGACACATCTTAAAGGTGTGACCTCTTCCCTAAAGACCCCTGCCTAAGAACACATCTCGAGTTCGGTGGAGTTGCGACTTGTTATAAGTTCTGTGGAGTTGGAAGATGTTCTGAGTTCTTATGCGAGATGTTGTTCTGAGTTGGGAGTTATTATCTGAGTTCTTATCTGAGTTGTGTGTGTGGAGCACACACATCTCTTAAGTTTTTCTTTCTGGATACATTTGAGTCCTTTTAGGACTCACATCAGGATGAGGATGCGAGGCCTTGTCTGTTCATTTACCAAGGACCATCTGCATCAAGCTGGTTCTTCTCTCATCAATCCTTACAGCCACGATCAACTGAAGCATCACCAAACTACATCAGGACACTTTCTTTTAACGGGCAAGACATGCAAGCATCATACTTAGTCTTATTCACTGATGCATCACGCATCATTATCCCCTTTTAACTAAGGTGCATTCAAATTAAGTAACTGATGGTTAGTTTTAGGTTTTGATCTGCTGAATTACAAATACTGCCATAACTTCATGCTTTATTCTTTTCTCTACTTAAACCTTTACTTTCTTCCTATGCTGACCTGTATATATGTATGTGTGTGTTTGTATGTTAAGAGTATTATGTGTTAAGTTAGTCAATAAAGTCTGATTTCTATATTACACATTGGGCCCTATTTTAACGATCTGAAACGCAAGTGCGAAGCGTAACGCGCAAGTAAGTTTGTGGGCGGATCTTGGGCGCTGTTGCTATTTTCCCGGCGTGAGAAATAACTCTTGTGCAGGCGCAAATCAATAAGGGGTTGGTCTGAAGTAGGTTCATTATTCATAGGTGTGGTTTGGGCGTAACGTCAAATAAACCAATCAGAACGCTATCCAACATTCCCTTTAAACGCAAGGGCGCAAGTTCCATGGCGGGTTGCTATTTTTATGACAGATTTACCAGGCGCACGCCAGGAGCGGTTCACAGCCGAGGAGACCGACGTTCTTGTAAGAGCAGTCAAAGACAGAAAAGTTGTTTTGTATGGGGACAGGAGAAACCCGCCCAAATCAGAGTAGGTTAAACAGGCGTGAGAGGAAATAGCCACAATTGTCTCATCAGCTGGCATCCCAAGCGCTACAATGATGTCAGGAGACGGGGGAATCCCAAGCTTGCCAGCATAAATCGGGCACGCCGTGTAACGGGAGGTGGATCTGCCTCTACACAGACGCCAGCAGAGGACATCGCTGCGTCCACCCTCACCGCTGAAAGGGTTTGAGGGCTTTGAAATCGGACCCAAGAAACGCAACCAAGTTCAAACCCCAAAGTACTCTTACAAATCAAGTTCACATTAAGGTTTCTTATGAAAACATTTTAATTATTATTTACATAAAATAAACGTAATACAGCGATACAACAAACTTATGAAAATATTTTAATCGTTATTTTCATGATAATTTTTTATCGCAGCCACACAATAAATAAAAACAATGCTCACCACTATGATTCCCCTTATCTCGTGTATTAATATTTTTAAGTGTAACAATTTATGATTTGCAAAAATAACTGTTGCATCTGTGTAGATTAGATAAGCAAAGTGTGTGCGCGTTGTGCACGCTATACATTATGGTCAAGCATGCACCCTTAAAATAGCATAATGAACAACGCGCAACGCGCCACTGACTTTAAACTATTTTTTTCTGGTCAGTGGCGCAATTGTTTTTTGAAACTGCAAAATAGCATCAGGCATGGTTTGCGTCGCAACACGCCTCCTTTTTTGCGCTGAACCGCCCAGGGAGCGCAAGTTCATTCCCTAGTTTGCCGACGTGCGTCTGTGGAGGGAAAAACCCGCTGTGCGCCGGTGCAAAATACGAATGATACATGCGTCACTGACAAAGTCAATTGCGCTGGGTGCAAGATAGGGCCCACTATGTTGTTTGTAGTTCATGCTCATAATCTGGAGTCACTCATCATTAAAGGTATCGCTACCTTCTCTTAAAGCTGTTGGATCAATGTTAGGATATTCCTCTCCTTAGCCAAGAGAGCTATATCCTAATATAGTCTATGGTGTCTGACTAAACATTCGCTGGACGAGTGTTGGCCAGACAACCAAGACCTTTATTTGATCCACATACTTATAATTGATTACAATCCATTGTAATTACTTTACATTTGAGCTTATGTTTGTTTCCCTTAATTGGGATGGTGGAGAATGTTTTTTAAATATTAATAATTAATGTAATTAATTATTAATTATCATAAGCCCCTCCTTTAAAATAGCTACACCCGTTACATAAACATTCTTGCCTTTCACCTAGACAACGGAAAAGTAGTGTTTATTATACTTTGTGTTTGCGACTGCTACCTTTGAGTTTGTTGTACTATGCCATTGCTCTGTCGTTGCGGGTGTGTGCGACTCGGACAGACTGCAGCACAAGAACCAGGCTGCCTCTGAGTGGCTAGCAGCAGCACCCACTGCTTGTTGAGAAGCGATACATGGTCTCGCGTCAGTCTCCAACCATGGCAGAAAAGATCGCTAGATTTGTTTTTGTCGCTTTTTGAAAATAAAGTTGTTAAAGGGGTTTAGAAAGTTGCTAAATCTAGCGACAAAGTCAACAAGTTGGCAACACTGCACTGCTCAAACTGTGCATGAGTATGAACTCTACCTGCCTGGTTGGCTAACGATGCAAATTAAGCCAATCATCATCGGTTATGTGGTTGTCCCACCCCCTCTAACACACACACACACACACACACACACACACACACACACACACACACACACCACGCACACGCACACGCACACGCACACGCACACGCACACACACACACACACACACACACACACACACACACACACACACACACACACACACACACACACACACACACACATAAATACATGTTTAATATAATAAAGCTTGACGGTGAAAGACTTTATACCCTAAAATTGCCAAATTTCCCTCAGACATCACACGTAATTGAATTACAGTTTTTTACGATTGGTTACACACAAAATCTTTTCATGTCACACGATTTTCAAAACCTCTCACTCAAAGTGCAAAACTACAAGCCAAATCTTCAAAACCATAAGCTATTTCTCAGCCTTTGACTCAGTTTTCAATTGCATAAAACACTTTTTTCAAAACACTACACACAATTCTCTACCTAAAACACAAAGATCTATGAGGAAGTCACTTGCTTTCTTTTCCAAACACAACCAATCAAAATGCTACACTCATTCACCAGGTCACACAGACACACTCCTCACATGTGCAAACACTAAATGCTTTACTGATCACTAACCAATCACTGCTTTACTTTACAGTAGTATAGATATGCCTATAAATAGGTCAAAGGTCACTGTTTTGACAATCTGCACCCCCCCTGCCAATTCCTGGAACAGGACCCCACACACAATTTACTGTATTCTACTGTAAAGAATATACTTTTGGTTTACATGTTTATAGTTTTGTTGTATGCTAATGTATACAACAGTAATATTTGGACTAATAAATATTTTCTGTTTCTACATTGCATTGGCGTCTCCGGTGTACTTTTTACCCCTCTCGGCAGATTACTTTCACTGTAGAACATTGTATTGAAATGTAGATATAAGCCCATGAAAGACCAAAGAGCTTTAGATTTAGAACAGCAGTGTTTAGATGGTATATCCAAAAATGTATTATTTTGAAAGAAGTGTTTGCCATTTGATGCAAATGCTTCATTTTGACACGTGTTTGTGGCATTTTGAATGCAGTGTTGCATTTTGAAGGAGATATGTGCTATTTTGCATTTTGTGTGTGCAGTTTTGAGAATTGGGTAACACTTTATTTTACGACCCGCAAAGTACCGCGTAATTAAACCGAATTTACAGCGTACCTATTTGTAACAACAGAGTATCTCTAAAGTACGTACTTGTAGTTATAAGGGAATAATATTTTAAGTTTGGGGTAATAAGGGGGTAAGAATATATGGAAAATTATTCTCTAAGTATTTCATAACTACAGGGTACCTATTGTAATATTACGTGGTATGTATGACTTACGTCTATGGGTAATATGGTCTATGTGTAATATGTTTTTTTTTTCATATTTGCTACTTACCTGATGAAGTGTTTTGTATAGCCTACAGTTGATGTCTACAAGCCACGTCGGCAAATAAAATATAACACACAATAAAGATAATAGCAACTTGTACCTCTTTGATCTGTATATGTATACAGGAGTTACCAGGTAACTCTTATATTTGCGGGCTGTAAATTGAAGTGGGGCTTATTCCCCGATTGTTCTGTGTATGTACCAGGTAACTCTTATATTTGCGGGCTGTAAATTGAAGTGGGGCTTATTCCCCGATTGTTCTGTGTATGTACCAGGTAACTCTTATATTTGCGGGCTGTAAATTGAAGTGGGGCTTATTCCCCGATTGTTCTGTGTATGTACCAGGTAACTCTTATATTTGCGGGCTGTAAATTGAAGTGGGGCTTATTCCCCGCTTGTTCTGTGTATGTACCAGGTAACTCTCATATTTGCGGGCTGTAAACTAAAGTGGTGCTTTGTTCACCTCTTGTTAATAAATGTTATAGGGTAAATACCATAAACATACAGAATATTGTTATTTTTATTTTAAAACAACTTATTTCAAAACATCTTTAAAACAATAACACTATAATTAAGCCAACACTTAATGTTTATTATCACATAACTTTTATTTAAAATAAAAAGTCATGACAATTTTTCATTGTTTTTGCGGCTTGGCTTCCTCTGTTGGTGTTCTTGTCCACTCGGATGATGAGTTGATGTCGTCTCACAAATGCTGTTCTGCATTACATATAAAAAACATAAATGAAAGCCTTCAGTAAATGTTTCTTCACTGTGCCTTGACAGAAACAGAGTTTTCTAAGCCAGTTACGTTTATAAATTTTAGGCTTACTTATGTGCTAGCTAACCTGCTACCGTTAGCTAGCAACTTTCTTGAAAAACATTGTTTGAAATGCGTGAGTCATGTATTAACAAAACCAGTCACCTTATCCAGCATGCGGAACCTGCTAACATCACTCGCAGCTGTACTCCACAGTGTAGAACGTTTTTAAAACCTCTTAAAGAAATTTCACCTCAGGATCGCGTTCCAGCAAACCTCCTGCAGACGACCGCGCGCTCTACACCTGCGCAGTAGTCTATGCATGTAGTCGTCTTTTGCTTTAGCGGGAGCTGATATCTGCTGTTGTTTCATTCTGGTTTGCCATTGCATAAATTATATTTGGCTAAAATACTTTACAGTAAATAAATTGCAAAGCACCACTTCAAATATGTCCGCAAATGTAGGAGTTTCCTGGTAAATAGGGAATAAGTTGCTATTTTTATTGTACTTACCTTAAAAAAAAGATAACCACATTAAATCAGCTTGACTTTTGTTATTAAAAGCAAGTAATATAGGCTACTAAAATAAAAGTGATATGCTGTTATATTTATTTGCCGATGTGGCTCGTAGACATTGACTGTATACAACATTCAGTAGTCAATATGAAAAATTCACAATAAAAAATAAATAAAACATAATTTCCCCATAGACTTGACTAAGTCATACATACCACGTAATATTACAATAGGTACCCTGTTGTTATAAAATACTTAGAGTATAAATAATTTATAATTCTTCATATTCTTACCCCCTTATTACCCCAAACTTAAAATATTATTCCCTTATACCTACAGGTTACCTACCCTGTTGTTACAAATAGGTACGCTGTAAATTCGGTTTAATTACGCGGTACTTTGCGGGTCGTAAAATAAAGTGTTACCCACATAACATAACACACCTTTATATAACTTATATCTTTACAAAAACGTCGAGTATTTGCGTCTTTCCCAATTAATATAGTCTAAAATTAACATTTATTTACAAACACTTACCTGACTTGAACTTGAGGAAACGGCTGATGACTTGTGTCATGTGAATCAGTAAGTGATTCAGGCTGTTAGGTGCGGATTGATCTCAGATGAAATGACCTGTGATCCAGATCCTTCCTAGTTAAGACATTTTAAATTAAAAACTCACGCACATACTGTACATATACACACGCGCGAGCGGGTACACAAACGGGTATATTTAGAAGTTTTTATTTAAGATTGTTATGATATTGGGACTATTTCTACACCCGCTCCTTCAGCTCTGAAGTTCAACTTCGCATGCAGTCCGGTTATAACAAATGTAAAAGATATGAAACATCACTCAACAGCCATATCAATTAACCCTCGTGTGGTGTTCATATTTCTGTTACTTAGACAATGTTTGTGGGTCTAGTGGACCCACTGCAATATTTGTATCTTAAAACAATGCAGTCATACAAATTTATGTATAATTGTTTACAGATGTTTACTTTAGCCTTATTGCAGTAAAATAAACAGAATATATGGTTAATATTTGTCATTTACCACTAGTAGAGGACTATTTATAGATTCAAGTGCTATTCGTTTTTGTGATAATATGAAATAAGAGAAGAAAATTCTATTCTCTCCCAGATATTGGGGAAAAACATGTTTATCTTAAATAAGTATTAATCACTTTTTCATCTCAAATACGTTTTTCATCACTTTGATGTTTAATTCTTTGAACTAAGTTTGAAATTGTACACATTTGTGTCAGTTTACACAGCACAATCCCCATCTGGAAAGATGCCGTATCAGAACATATCATCCACATTGAACACATAACCTGTTCATGTCAGCCTACACAACACATAAGAAGCAAATTTTTACCATGTAGCTGTGTTGCATATGCATTTCTTGTTTTTTAGAGACATATACTGTGTGTTCCTCTCCATCTTATGTCCACACACACTGCAGTACAATGTGTTGCTATTGGCTACAACCTAAAATGATAAAAATGCTTGGATATAATTTTTACTTTCTCTATTTCTACTTCTCTATTTACTTTCTCTCTCTCCGCACTCATACGCGCACACACACACGTGCGCGCGCACACCATAGGTTTTGTGGTAAACCCATGGTTTTACAAATGGTAATCAATACACCAATTTACCATGATTACTACACTTTTACTATTATACAGCCATATTTTTTGTAAGGGAGATAATGGTAAAATATAGAATGGTTCCTGTTAGACAGAAGGTAAAGTGTTTGGGACAGTGGGGGCAGACAAGTGTTCATGCTTGATATATAACATGTTGTATCCTTGCGCTGCTACAGCAAGTGCAGAAGGACAAAACTCTGCCATGCATCCATCACATAATGTACAGACATATATAAAAACACACTCATGCACTCACATCAGTCCCAGATAGAAGAAAAACAGAGTTAAGTTACATAGCACATTCAATTTTTACACTCTTATTAACCCTGGGTCCAGTGGACCCGAACACCACATATGTAATATAAATGTGTAGGGGGGGTGTACAGTGTAGATGTCACCAGGTGACTATAGGAGGGCGGGAACCAAAAGTGACGGAGAAAGGTTCCGCGAAGATGGTTTCCGCCCGGGCCCGATTTTTAAATCAGTTTTGCTTCCTGGTTTCCCTGCCAACGCTGATGACGAGGGAATGAGCAGCAGGTGTGGCAAATTAAATGGAGCAACCTGTGATTGGAGGTGAGGGTGAAGGCAAGCCATATAAAAAGGGCCAAGGAAGCACAAAGAGAGAGTTGGTTTTCGGGTGGGAGTCCCTTTATGCCTTGGGCAAATGCAAACACATGCCCCGTCCCTGGAGGAGCCGAAGGGCGCCGTTGATCCGCTACAAACACTTATGGTGTAAGGAAAGAGTGCGGCTGCCAGAAGAGGCGAGAAGGACGGGGCTGTGGAACTAATTAAAGGGACACTACACCGGTGCTGGTGGTATACTTTGTGTACGCTGTGTTGCTGCTTTGCAGACGGACCACGCTGGTTGGATCGCTCTCCTGGGGAAGAGAGAAAGAGACAATCAGCTGACGAAGGAATATTGTGGAGTTTCAGTGAGAAAGAGTGGACACAGAGCCATCAAGAACGCAGTGAACCGAGGTTATTGGAAACAAAGCGTGAGTAACCGTGGTGGTACTTATCTGTACATAACTTGTATGAAGAGTTGTCCTGGTGTGTGCTTTTTGCGTTTCTTGAGGTCCCTGGCCCCACTGGAGAGGAAAGCGTGGGTGAGCCGCGGGTTGACCGGAAGCACGGACGACGCACCGTTTACCAGTAAGTCAGTGGCCCTGTGGGAAAAAGGAAGTGCAGGTGAGCCAGGGGAGTGATAACCAACACGCCGGGCCTGTGAACATCACATATCTCTCCCTCAATTGTGATCCAGTTGTTACCCAACCATCCTCTCGAGGTCGTCGTAGTCCGGTGGCAAGGACGATCTAAAATTCACGTGAAATTGTATAAGAGTGCTGTGGGTGAGTTTCACTGACTGATGGTGTTTACGCTTTACTTGCTGTGTATATGCTGTGCTTGTAGCGTTCAAACTGCCGAGCCTCCGACGAGTCACGAGAGGACGACATCCGTTGTGGCCTGAGTCCTACAGAGAGAGAGAAAACCAAGCCCTGTGCCCGGGGTGTGACAACGAGAGCTTCGTTTGTACACAGAACAGACAGTGGTAGAACACAGTGAGTAGTATCAAGTGTGTACCGTGCGGATTGTGGGTCGTAACGGTGTGTGTACTGACCTCGTCAACAGAAGCTTGTGGTGAACGGAGCCTCGACGAAAGTTCGCCCCAGCTCGGGACCCCGGTCGTGGAAGAAGGAGGGGGAGTTTGGGAAGCGTTCGGCTCCGGTCATCGGACTCACTAGTCCCTACGACGCCCGGACAGCCATACTGGAAGGGCGAAGGAATACGGTACACGGACACTGTAGCAAAATCCACTGTATGTAGCAACTATCTACCTGAAACCAGTGAAGCTTTGTGTGGTAACGAGGATCCCCCGGCACTGTGAGTAATGCAACCTGTGAAATAAACCTGTGCTGTGCTTATAGCAACTACCTACCTGAAACCAGTGAAGCTTTGTGTGGGAACGAGGATCCCCCGGCACTGTGAGTAACGCAACCTGTGAAATAAACCTGTTCTGTGCTTATAGCAACTACCTACCTGAAACCAGTGAAGCTTTGTGTGGGAACGAGGATCCCCCGGCACTGTGAGTAATGCAACCTGTGAAATAAACCTGTGCTGTGCTTATAGCAACTACCTACCTGAACTAGTGGAGCTCTGTGTGGGAACGAGGATCCCCCGGCATTGTGAGTAACGCCACCTGTGAATTAAACCTGTACTGTGCTTACAGCAACTACCTACCTGAACCAGTGAAGCTCTGTGTGGGAACGAGGATCCCCCAGTACTGTGAGTAGCAAAGGAGTACTTACCCTGGTCTGACTGTGTTTGATTCTGCCTCCAGGAGAAGCGGAGCGCGCCACGGATTGCTGGGCCAGAGCCCCGGTCCCCAGTCCTTTTCCCAAGTGGCCCTGGAGGCAAAGAAGAGCCACATTAGTTTTAAGTTTCCCTTTTTCCCTTCCCCCTTTTCCCTTTTTAAATATTTAATAAAGTCTGTTTTAATAGTAGTATACTCGTCTGTCTGGTCATTGGGGTGGTCTTGGGAAACTCCTCGAGGTGGAAGAGTTAAGAGGGGTGTGACCCTTTGGTCTATTTGGGTCCGCCTCGGGGTGTGACATACAGTCATTATAAAGCTGTTTATTTCTATGTTCTTTATAGAAAATGAGCCAAGGCCAATGAATCTGAGGTTGAAACAATAATTAATTGCATAATTTTTCTTTTAGTAAACATTAAAAACGGGTCCCACAGACCCGAACACCACACAAGGGTTAAGTGCAATCCTAAAATATGATTTAAAACATAACCCTTTCATTGTTAAGTATGAGAAATTAAAATGAATTAAATCACTTTTAAACGCCACAGAGATATCAGAGCCAGCAGTCGATTTCTGATGCGCTTGCCGACGCGAGGCTGCACTGGGCGGGGTGTGAGCGCTTAACCTCTTACACTCTGAGGCTATTTTGGGGATTTCCGCCTGGATTTGGCCTACCCAATTTCAAAAGCTTCTCATACCCACAAGCAGAGGTGCACATACAAAAGTTTGGTATCATTTTACAGGAAACCCTTTGAAATTACATAAAACACTGTTACAAGTGCTCAACATGGTTATATGTGTTGTCAGTCCTCTAATAAACACAAAAATAAATAGGCGCTTTTTGATGTTTTTTTTCTAAAGTCTGTATTTAAAAGTGTATAACTCTGGCCCTGAGTGGTAACGAAACCTGCAGTTTTGTTTGATTCCAGCAATTGCCAGCTTACAGAGGAAAAAGGAATTTTTTCTCTATCATAATAAATGCAAAAGTTATTTTACTCCAACTGATGGGAGAAATAATACGCTTTTTGTATACAATTTCTGCCTAAAAACATTTGAAGTGCTCCCATAACCACATACAGTGGAATAAATGCAATATCTTTATATCATTTTGCAGAAAACCCTTTGAAGTTACATAAAAAGCTGCTGTTTGTGACAAATATTGTTATTTATGTTGTTTTTCATATGATAAAACACCAAATTTTCTTTTTTATGTTGTAAATACTGTATTTGATAGTGTATAACTCTGGTTCTGTGTGATCCAGGGGCGGAGTGGGACCCAAAAATGAACCGGGAAATTTCATAGACCACCAGCCCTCTGTGGTCAAAAAAATTAATAAAAAAATGGTTCGCTGTAAATAAGCAAATGCTGAAATCTAAAATTACAATAAAATGACTGCAAAACAACATGAAATACCAAGTGTAATATTATTTAAAACATCTTAAAGTCAACAGATCCCTAGTTTTAGGTAAGCTAAAGCTTACTTTGGTTGCAAAGCAGTTGCTTATAAAATTATTAAGCCTGTTTGGAGAGAGATATTTTATGTGACAAAATGTCAGTCATCGTGTGATAACGAAAATATAACGAGGCTTAAACTCGAAACTTACGTGTTCTGAGCAGGTGTTGTCAGTGAACAGGCTGTAAACTGTTGGCTAAGTTACAGATACTCGTGAAAAACTGATGCTGATTATCTGGGAAACATTCTCTAACAGCAGTCAAGTTGTCATTGTTTGTGTCAAAGTTGTGCATTTATTGTAACATTAAATCAGGAGATCAGGCGTACTCTGTGCTGCTCAAAGTGATGCTCGAAGCTCCATTCCTCTGTGGGTGTGCGAGGCTATGCTTTTTTATTGGTTGTTGCGTTAAATCTTACCCAGTGTTGGGAACGTTACTTTAAAAAAGTAATTAGTTATAGTTACTAATTACTTCTCACAAATAGTAACTGAGTTAGTAACTGCGTTACATTATTATAAAAGAAATTAATTACCAGGAAAAGTAATTACTGCGTTACTAAAAAAAAATTAATATTTCAAATAACTTGAATTCCCCTTAAAAAATTTAATATGTTAAATGACTAAAATGGATACTAAAAAGAAATCACTAATTTTGTGGCAGCATGTGACGATGTCAGGTGCTTTATAAGATCAGAATTACTTGCCACAGACGTGGAGAGACTTTTTCTTCATGGGCATAAGTTGCAGATTACACAAACATTCTTGCCTTTCACCTCAACAATGTGCTTTATACTTCGTGTTTGCGACCGCTACCTTTGAGCTTGTTGTACTTGCCATCGCCCTGTCGCCGGTGTTTTCGGAGTGATTGATGCGCGATGACCGGGCTGCATGTCAGTGCTTTGAGATGGGGCACAGTCAGCAGCAGCACCGCTGCTCGTTGAGAAGACAAAACAACGCGTATTTTCATGTCAGTCTACAAAAGTCTCCAACCACGCCAGAAAAGATAGCTAGATTTGTCCTTTAAAGTCGCTAAAGTGATAGAAAGTTGCTAAATCTTTTTGTGAACTCTGCCTCTGGTTGGCTACCGATGGAAATTAAGCCAATCATCATCCATTATGTTTCTCACAACACACACAAGAGAAAAACAGTGTTTGGCTGAGAGAGTGAGCATACGCGGCTGAAAATCACTACAGTAAGATTAATTTTAGTAACGTGCAGCATTTTAATGTCAGTAACGATAACGGCGTTATAACGGGGGAAACAGTAATTTATTTGATTACTCGTTACTGAAAAAAATAACGCAGTTACTAACGCCAATTACTTATAACGCCGTTATTCCCATCACTGATCTTACCCAGATACAACAGTCCTATTTTCTGATTGGCTATCGTGTAGCCTCTTTCTTTAGTTTTTGATTGGCTGATAGAACTCCAGGCCAGGGGAGACGGGCTTAATAGAGAGAGCGGTGCGGCCAGATACATTTTGAGCGCTGAAGCATATTAAATATATGATAAATAGGTTTTTAGTTAACACACAAATGCAGACCAAACTCACAAAACTTGCCAAAAATGCAGCAACCACTGGACTTCACATCAACAAAACAAAAACCAAGGTGATGACCATAAACCACAAAATAGATGCCATAAAACTGGATGGAGAGGGACTAGAAGAGGTGGACACATATACATATTTAGGAAGCGTTGTTGGGAAGGATGGAGGTAGTGACAAAGACATACAAGCAAGAATAGGGAAGGCAAGATCAGCTTTTCTAACACTTAAGCCAATATGGAACACAAAATATATTTCCAAAAACACAAAACTTTGCATCTTCAATTCCAATGTTAAATCAGTTTTATTATATGGGGCAGAAACTTGGAGAACCACAAAAGCATCATCAAATAAGTTACAAACATTCATTAACCGATGCTTACGACACATCCTGGAGATTTACTGGCGTAACACCATTACAAATAAAGAAATCTGGCAAATCACACAACAAGAACCAATTGAAACTCAAATAAAACGCAGGAAATGGGGTTGGATTGGGCATACCTTAAGAAAACCATCTTCTAACATGACGAGACAGGCCTTAACCTGGAATCCACAAGGAAAAAGAAAGCCAGGAAGACCAAGAAACAGCTGGAAAAGGTCTGTTGAGGCAGAACTCAGGAAAGCAACATCATCTTGGAAGGAAGCAGAGAAGATCGCCCAACATCGAACCACCTGGAGGAAGTTCATGAATGACCTATGCTCCCCAAAGAGCAAAAGGTAGAAGTGTAGAAGAGTGTGGCCGGAGTGCATGACTAAAGACTGAAAGCACGGCTATTATCAGACCAGCCCTCGCAGCCTTAAAACACTACCGGCCCACCGGGAAAAGTCCTGACTCTCCCAATTGCCACTCTGCCACTGGTGTGATCTAGCAGATTGCAGACAGTTCTGGTTGTTGCAGCAGCAGACAGTAAACACCCAAAAAAAGAATGAACTCTTTAGCATGTCGCATTTAAAATATATTCTTATTTTAATGAAGGGTGCGAAAATAAATTTTTCATATAAATATTATTTTTTTGTTTTGCACATATAATGAATAGCAAGCGATTAATTATGCACACAACCAAAGAAAATGCTGTGAATGGACTCATTTTTGAGAGTAGGACCTTAGATAAAAGATGGTGTATCATTTGTGGCAATATGTGAAATCTGAGGCAGTTCACACTCAAGTTTCCCATATGTTTACAAAAGACCATTTTTTACCTTATTATTCATTCAACGATTGTTGGATATGTGTTGATAATAGAACAAAAATAACGATGTAGCCTTATTCCTGAGAATGAGAGCTTTCATTTGTTATAAGACTTGCCCATGTTTGTCCAGTGTTGGGTAAGTTACTCAAAAAAAGTAATCCACTACAAATTACTAATTACTACTTTAAAATTGTAATTTGATTACATTACTGATTACTACATGCAAAAAGTAATCTGATTACTAATTACTTTACTTTTAAGTTACTTTGACAACATCAAATGTAAAAAACTACAAAGTGAAACTGTCAGAAACAAGGACGAATAAACCCAAAGGCAGTGTTAATGTGAAAATGTTTCTTGTAACATTTGAAAACAGTAATGATTACAGTGCATATTTGAATGCTTAAAGCTATTTTTGGTGTGATTTTGCCCCCTCCTAAAATTACTGGTCATATAGTGAATATATAGTCCAGAAATATTTGTAGCTTTTATAATAAGTTACAGATGTTTAACATTTAACATTCTACATTCATTAACATCTATCTATCTATCTATCTATCTATCTATCTATCTATCTATCTATCTATCTATCTATCTATCTATCTATCTATCTATCTATCTATCTATCTATCTATCTATCTATTGTAGCAGTGTTTAAAATGATGTTCTTGGATGTTTATTACAACTCTGTTCTGTAAGGGTTAACGCTGAGTTTCTGTTCTCTTTGCCATGTATTCCCTGAAATGTGATTGGTTAGTGCAATGAGGGGAGGGGTTTTTGTTTTGGGCTATGATGTTGTGCACGCTCTGGCGCGGGCGCGCGACTGGATGTGCGTGAGCATCGGCCTATGGGTGCTCTGTTAAAATAAACCCAGCAGTTTAGTTAAACGAGTGTCTGTGCATTTCTCTTGAATGCTACACTATCTACATTCATTCGCGGTCGCGGAGACAGAAACTAGAGTTTTAACACGTTGTCGCATTCGCGAGGGCTTTTTGGTCAAGTTAAAGAATGTTAATATTCATGTTAGTTCGTTAAATATAACAATTAAAAGTTGTTTTGGTAATTGTTTAAATAAACATATGATTACTTAATGCAGTGCACGCATTGAGCTCATGATAAAATAACATAGTTAAATAATGTTAACAAATAAAACCTTATTGTACATTAGTGATTTAAAAACACACCTGTACGACCGCTTCTAGCAGACCAGATGTCATCGCGCAAAGCCCACTCTGAAATGCCAAGGTTTTGGACATGTATTGTCTGTATTCCACTTGAAGTATCAACCACCGCTCACATAGCATCCAGTTGCTTGCGTCTCAGACGAGTGAGTAAGCATATGCTTGTTAACTGACGCTGCGCGCATGCTCGTTAACAGACGTTGCCGTGCAATGGCAAAACGTCATTTTAAAATACATTTTAATTAATTTTTCAGCACTTAATTTGTAACGCTAGTAACGTAATTTTGTTGTCATTGGTAACTGTAATCAAATTACATACATTTAAAATGTAAAGCGTTACGTTACTGCGTTATCAGGAAAAGTAATTAGAGTACAGTAATGCGTTACACAGTAACGCGTTATACCCAACTCTGTGTTTGTCATACTTGAAAAATATGAAATATGTGAATATTAAATCATATAATAAATTGTCGGGGGGTGATAGTGTAAATTAAGTGTAAATAACTTTCTTACAGTAAAACATATGTCAAAATGATGCATATCTGCAGAAAGTAGAGACTCTAAGCTTTCAAACAGTATCTCATATGTGGTACTGGGTCCATGACAGACCATTAAAAATTAAAGGAATATTTTATATTAAGTCAAAATAAGATAATTCTGGACCCGGTCCACAGAGTCAAACAAGTTAAGCGCCGGTGATTTTCTGGAGCTCATATGGAGCTCATCTCCGTCCGAAAGTGTTCGAGCACATTTTTAAATAGACGCTATCTTTATTAACCGACCGCATATTTAAACTTTAAGCACATACATTCACGCCTGAACAACTCTTACAATTACATCTTGTGACCAAATAACAGTAATATTAGGAGCATTTTGTTGCCAGGAAACAATTAAGCTGTCATAAGTCCACATATTTACCTGATTTGTCTTAATGAGTTCAGTCAACACTAGCCATTCTGAATGTTGACTGGATTTAAAAATAACCATTCATTTAATGTTTTAAACACAGATTTATCTAGACTTAAAATAATATGTCTTCTCAACTAGCTCAAACAAAAAAATTGGTTTAACTTATATATTTTTGCCCGTCCAACATTACATTAATTGGATTTTTTACAGTGCTTAAGCTCGGCAGAGTCCAGTTCCATACCGAATCAAGAGATCTTCTGGGCCCCCTTCGCAAATTTTTTGAAGACACAGGGGGACAGAGAAAGCCCGAAGGGTAAGACTTTGTACTGATATGCCCGCCGCTCAAAGCTGTGAAACGGCCTGTGTCAGACAGAGAATCAAGACAGTAAAGTATGCGTCCTTCAGGTCTGTGGCTGCAAACCAATCTCTGTGATGGATGCATTGAAAAATGATTTTCTGTGACAAACAGAAATGATTGGGTTACACAAAACTACCCCCCAAAAACCTACTCAAGACTGGGAATTTTTTTAGTGTGTGGAATTGCTTCATCTGAAATTATGCTTCAGTTTAGATATTTTTGGAAGTATAATAATCTGATGCCAAAAAGATGAGACATATTTAATGTCAGGAGCATGCCACAAAATAATGTGAAGAAGTTTAATAAAACAGTCACAGTAATAAATGCTGCTTTACTGATGGTGTGGTGATCTTTAATGATCTTTGCTTGACCTGAGTCTGTCTCTGTGGTTTAGTCTTTTCATGTGTGTGAAGTCAAAAGTTTACTTAAATTAGAGATTTATGTGGCACTGGGATAAACAACAACTCACAGGGGGCACATATAGTCCAGAGGACACAGCTGTCAGAAATAAAACCTCTTTCTATAACAGACTATTGAGTTCATTAAATAAAAGAGCAGAAGGGCAGGAGAAAGAATAAACTTGGAGGTGAAAGCTTTGTAACACTTCCCCATTATGTGTAATTATTTTTTCATGATCTTATTGTTTTGCTCAACATTTAAAATTCGTACACCATCTCATGATTTGCATCGTGTTTGTGGATTTGCCTGTTTTAGAAGAATAAAAAAGTTAAATAAAGATGGTGTTATGACTGTCACTAAACTTTCTTTGTAAATTTGTATGTATTTGTTTTGACAGATGTTGTTTGAGGGTGGAGTCCAGCGGGTCACAGTAACACACACACACACACTCAACAAATCTTTCCACTGACAGCTTCTCTGACAGCACTGATTTCTGACAGATGTATAACAGCAGAAATACTCAGATATGAAATATTCATTTCATCCCTGATGTGACTTTCTGTCTACAGCACACAGAGCGAGCAGATGTTACCCAAATATTGGTCAAGGGAGAGAGAGACAAAGAGAGTTAGTTAGGTTTTGTGTGCCCTACGTTATGTCCCCCATCCATCTTATTGGTTCAATCGAATAGGAAGCAAGCTACTGTATGAGCTTCATAAACACATCAAAGTTGCTTCAGGAGGACTAATTCTGTAATAATTTTTTTGAATGTTGCTTTAGATAAATAATGTGCTTGCTAAATACTTTCTATTTGTCTAATCAAGTACAGTTTTAACTTTTAATTTGAAACAGCAAAATGTCTCATGGGATTTGTAATTCCTTCCTAGATGATTTTTTCAAATCTAGATTGTAAAGTGCAGAAACAGTTCCAGGTTAATAATTCAGTGAATTGTTGTTTACCTTAACTTCCATATTTCTTTTCACTGAAACCTCAATTTTGATTTGAAGCGGGTGGCTGTGTCAAATCAATGTATAGGAATCTTTACATTGACAACATTGAGAGACAACATTGAAATAAATCTTTGCACTGTTGTGTCTGGTCCAAATGTATGATACTATAACCTTATGATAGGAAGCACCCATACTTGTGCAAGAGCATCAGAAGAAAATTATAAAGTCAGACATGGATAGAAGACAAAGATTTCCAGACTTAATGAGAATAATTTGTTATTTATTATTTTATTGGTTTTATATATATTTATATATATATATATATATATATATATATATATATATATATATATATATATATATATACACACACACATACAATAATATAACTTCTAGAGTACCTACTGCTCTGTCTCACTTAATACTTAATGAGCATATTGAAGAAGCCCACCCATTCGATACAACCTCCTGTGCAATTCTAAGGAATCTGAACCCTGAATCAACCCCATAGGAATACTGTACATTTCCCAAAAGCAATTGGGAGTTGCTATGGTTACACTCACTGTTTCACAGGGCTCCTGTCTTCACCCGAAATGAAGGAATAATGAAGCAACATATTTATTGGCCGAATGTTGATATGTCACCCTCAATGTAGACATTCTTCCGTTTAGTTAGTTTAAATAATCCTTGGTGTGTTTCAGCCTTTACAAGAATGTTAAAGGGGACCCAATGTGCAAAATTTACTTTTGTAATGTGCTAGAACCTCAATGTCTCTGCAGTGAGTGTAAACAATCAGCCTATAATGGTAAAAATCTGCTCATTCTTTTTGTTATCATTTGCATAATTGAAAACATATGTGGTCAAAAACACAGATTGAGATTCTTCCTATTAAAGTCGTCATCAGAGGAAAAGCCCCGCCCAGCAGCACTTATGATCAACCCTATTTGCATAGACAGCACTAAGTTAGAAGCACACCTGTAAAAAATTCCTTGGTGCCCTTAATGTTTAAGTTTAAACAACTTGAATAAATAAGTCATTTCAACTTTTTGGACTAGTAAGAAGTTGCTACAAAAAAAAACTTCAATTACAATTGTAATAACTTCATTCAAAAAAAAAAAAAAATATATATATATATATATTCCAACTCCTCACTAGTCAAGAACGTTGAAATTATTTGTTAATTCAAGTTGTTTAAACTTAAACATTTAAATGCAACAAGGATTTTTTTCTGTGGTCTACCATCGCTGTATGCTGTAGCCGCTGGAGTTTTACAGTGCTTCCTACCAAAGAGGCATTATGTCTTTTTCACATCACACATCTGAGCTGCATATCAGGAAAGCGTTTGCAGCGCATGCCTTTTGTGTTTTCACATGTGACTTTGACTTGTGTAATTAACATTGTTTGCATGCTCTTTCTGGAACATGTACAGTAGTGCAGGGGTGTCTAACTCATTTTAAGCTGAGCGCCGGATTGTAAATAACGTCACCATGTGAGGGTTTAGTGTGCTGATAATTGTTGTAATAATCAAATACAAATTAATTATCAAGAAATAATTAAACACAGGCAAATCCATTGGTGTACAAATTTGGAGTGTTGAGCAAAACAATAACATCATGAAAAAATAATTACACATAATGGGGAAGTGTTAAAAAGCTTTCACCTCCAAGTTTACACTAGGCAAACACACAGCTCTGTAAAACTAAATTTCAATAGTCACACTCATACTGTACATATTATACACACAATTTTACATCTGTAAAAAACACTGGCCTTAGGTTGGAAAGCTTTAATCTAACTTCTTTTGCATGAAACCTTAACAGAATTGAACCTTCATAAACCATTAATTGTTTCTTTGGATTATATTTGTAATGAGAACAGTCATTTAGAAAATGGAAATGCTAGATGGGGCAGTGGCTGAAACAAACAATGCTCTGAAGGTTATGATAAAAGATAAGGGGTCAGTCTCCTTCTGTAGCACTTTTTAGGGATGTTTAATAATTGTTTATAAAATGCAGAAATGTAAGAGAATGTAAATTAGATTAACATTTACTTGTTTAACTGTAAATATATGTAGCCTACATTTTACAATCTTTATTTAAATTTTTATTTTTAAATCTACAATATACCTATAATTAAATCGCTCACAGAGACCCATCACCTACTAGCCAATCACTGTGGCAATAATCTTGATCACGTCATCCATAACTACAAGGTCAACACTGCTTTTTCCCTTAGCTGAAGATTTCTACCAATTCTTAAGTAAAAGCTTTATAGGAAAAAAACTCTTATCTAAGAACTTTTCCAGCTATTTAGGAGAACTCTGTGTGCTAAGATAAAATGTTTTGTGATTACGGTGTCACGGTAGGCAAACACAGTGTTGTGTTTACTCACGTGTACTGCCATGTGCTCGTCATCCCGATCCCTTTACCTGTGTGTTGATTGTCTCACTCCAGCTGATCATCATTACATCCACTCCATAAATACTCACTTGACTCTCTGTTTCTCGCCAGATCCTTGTTATATGTTTGCGCTCTGTTCGTTTGGATTATCGTGTTACGTGGCGTGTTCATGTGGATGTTTCGGTCTGCTTTTGGATTCTCACCATTGACCATACTCGACCAACGCCACCTTCATTTACCAACACTCATTCGATCACCATTGCCATCAACTGGACTCTGTGTTGTTCCTGCTCTTTGTGTGTGTTTATTTATAATTAAAATAAACCTTTGAGTTATCCTACGACTGCTTCCTCTTTCCTTATAGTATCGTTACATATGGGCCCAGAGCTATATGTCTTTATTTGTCCCACAACGATCACCATATGTTAATAGACCCTTTTACTGTTTGTACACAATGATGACGTGGCAGCGTATGCGCGCGCATTTAGGCAACGGAAGTATCGTAAGAATCAACAGTGAAGCAACACAAACAGTAAGTTATTTAAAAAAATTTACTTTATCAACATTTTCAACACAGCTACCAGATCCGTGTACTATAGTGGAGTGGATAAAAGACGTTAGCAGATGGCCAAAAATAAAGTTGCCAGATACATATATACGTATATTATATTAGTGCAACCAAACGCAACAACGGGACATTTTGATGTTGAGAAACCATTTTAATAAACTTTCTGAGTTGCTACCACGTTAGAACCAATGGGCAATAACACCACTTCTGTTGCCCAAATGCGCGCGCAGGCTATTTGATCACGTGAGCTGTAAAAGGGTCTATAAACACGCACAAAATATGCATTGTCCGTATTTTTTAACTTATAAGGCTGAACACCGTTTCTGACTTGTTGTGTGAGATTCTTCAGCTTTGCTATGTGTGTGTGTTTGCTGCAGCATGAGTTCTTGAAACTCCGCCCTCATCTTGAAAGTGAGCCAGAAGCATATGCATTTAAGGGAACACACACAAAACGGCGCATTTTGCTCACACCTAAAAAGTGGCAATAATAATGTATGGTGTGTTTTGAGAGAAAACTTTACATGCCCACTCTGGGGACACCAAAGACTTATTTTAAATTGTGTAAACTGGGGCACAATAGGTGACCTTTAACTATCTTTATAACAAAATTTTAGCAGTTTATAAAATGGGTCAAATCTGTATTTTGGAGACAGGGGAAGAACCCACTCTATGTAACATTACTCAGAAACTCTGATCAAAACCTTTGACAAGACATATTTCAGTGAAAAGAGATAGCAGACCTTGGAAAGAGATATGTTTTGTTCAAATATGTCTGCCCTCAATTTGCATTTTGAAATATGTTAGATAACGTAAGTAGGTCTTTCATCTTTAGTGTTGGTAGAACACTGAACATTAAGGGTGATCTCAACATAAAGCTAGACTTTTCGTTATTCTGACTTCTAATGAACAAATTTGCAATTCATATCACATGGAGACATCTGACCAAACGATTACTAATACGTCACAGTGTGACCTTTTCAGTTGGACTGAAAATAACAGTATCGCACACTCTAGTACAGCAACAATAATGGTGCAAGCATCATAAAACACTAATATGCAGTTGATAAGATGACTCGCATGTTATAAATGCTTAAGAAATTTATTTATTCATACTTGCTTTACTTAAAGCCAGATTCATGATTATCATGATGTTATTGTTTTATAGACTGTTATAGTGAGACTGAATGCAGTTGTTTACTTGAGGAACTCACCATAAGGTCCTAGTTAATATTTAACTTTAAATTTTGCTGGGTTATTTTAAACCCAATACTGGGTAAATATAAGACAAAACACATGTTGGGTTATAAATAAACCTATGCTGGGTTGTTGTTAACTCGGCTATGCATTGCATTGAAACAATCAAGCATAGGTTAATAACTTAACATTTGTTTTGTCTAATATTTACCCAGCAGAATTTAGAGTGTTATGACTCAAAAATAATTGGTTAACAGGTGTCCACTCTACATTAAGGTGCACTTTCACAGGTTACTAATGTTTATAACTCATGTATAAATGGTTAACAGGATCCACTTTACATTAAGTAAAGTTATGCCTACTAATTAAATACTGGTGACTCAAAACCATTATATAGGTTAACATCTTTTTAGTATTCACTTTAATTCACTAGTCAACATTTGAAGTGGAAAGTTTTCTTTGTGTTTTGAAATATTACCGTTCTTGTCCTATGACAACTTTTATGAACCTTTCATTCCACTTTAAATGTTGACTTGTGTAGTTAAATAAGAAACATCATCAATATTAGTAAAAAGGGTCTTCAGATAATAAAAAGATGTGAAAAATGATTCTTTAAAGAACCTTTGACTGAATGGTTCTTTGAGGAACCAAAAATGGTTCTTCTATGGCATCGATGTAAAAGACCCTTTAAGCACCTTTATTTTTAAGAGTGTAGTTTAAAACAAACTCTAACATGACTATTAGATGAAAATCTTCATTTAAATTAATTGTCAGACAGACTTTAAGTGCTAAACTCCATAGAAAGTAGAACGTGCCATTTGTACCCTTATTCAGTTTGCATATGCGTGTGAAGCATTCCCTTACTGCTTAAGACATTTTCTACATCTAATGTGGAGATAATTTGTCGTTGTTGCGTTAAAACGTCTGACCCTTTGAGCACTTCCCTAAATGTCAGCAATAATTGCTTTCCCTAAAACTCCCTTGTGGCACAAGCAGAGCACAGAGGTGATTTCGAGCACTATACTACTTCCCCACAGTCACAATCAAAGAGAGAGAGAGAGAGAGAGAGAGAGAGAGAGAGAGAGAGAGAGAGAGAGAGAGAGAGAGAGAGAGAGAGAGAGAGAGAGAGAGAGAGAGAGAGAGAGAGAGAGAGAGAGAGAGAGAGAGAAAGAAAGAAAGAAAGAAAGAAAGAAAGAAAGAGAAAAGACTTAAAGTTTATTTTCGACACATTTCCTAGAAATGTCACCACTGATGTGATGCAGATAGGAAGATGATAAAGAGGTTAAAGTTGACATATATGAATGAATAAAGGTTTTTGTTAAAAGCTTAAAAACTTTAAAAAGTGCTAAAATACTGTCTTATTAGAGGCCTGTCTGGAAATGACTGTAGACTGAAATATTAACATTACGGCCACCAATAGGTTGTACTGTAGTACGTTTTATGTACATATTTAGAATGTGTGTTTTAATTGTATTTTTAGAAGTGTCATTAGAAGTGTATAAAGAGCTTCTTTTATTAATATAAATTGTTTGCGCACCACCAGCTCTTGCCATTTGTTTACATAGTTTGTGTTTTTGTTCTCAATAGTTGCTCAAAATGTGCCAATGGCTGATTTTAATAAATGTCTGATAGTATTAAATCATATTTGAGGACAAATGAGGAGGTCTGATTCAGTACTTTCTGTCAGGACATAATGTTTAGTTTATTTTATACATAGTATTTATTTATTTGTTTAACCAATGGCTGGGTAAATATTGGACAGAACAAACTGTAGGGTTATAAACAATCATGGGTGAAAACAACCCAGCATTTTAGAGTGTTTAAATTGTCCCACAAAATGGACATTTAAGGCACACTAAAAAATGCATGAGGCACTGAAATTTAAAGATCAGTGCATCTGCAAAACGTGAGAGTTGAAGCTAGAGCTTTCCTGAAACTTTTTGCAATTAATTTAAAGCAATCAATGTCAAGGTAAATTTAACCCATTATGAAATCAGTTCCACTAACATAGGTGTCATGCACTGTCAGAAACAAATGTTTAAAAGCTGTCCCTTGGGGGACCCTTTCAAAAAGTAAAAATTTGTACATAAAGGGTGCATATTAGTACATCACATGTACATTTGCAACCCAGTCTCATGAAAAAACGTACCCTGACTACGTTGGTCCAATTTGCAAAACGTGGAGGGGTTACAATAATGGCCCTAGAATTGTATGACTGTTACATTTTTTTTTCGCCTATTCTTTTAATGGCCCTTGAATTGTATGACTGTTACGTTTTTCTTTCGTCCAAGTCACGTGACTTTCAAGCTACCGGCCGTGAGAACAAAAAACATGGCGGACATTTCTCTCATTTTTAGTGGAAAAATCTATATTGTGAGTTAGTTTCTGCATAAAAATAAGTTTTGATTACATTTCTAGCGAGAAATATATATTTTATTTTCATAATATGCACTCAGTGAATTTACATAATCACTCGCTTGCTCGATGTTACGCAGATTTTTCAGATCTCGCCAGAATAATGTAAAACTGATACGTTTTTGGTTGCTATGGTTGCTGCCAGGGCTCGTCACATGACGTCTTCTACAGACTATAATAAATAAGAATAAATAGGAAGAGGCAACAATAAATGATCTATGCCAGCGCAAGTCAATATTTATCTGGCCAGTCAACTGGTTTTTAATTTTAAAAATCCCTCGCAGTCTGAACTGCAACAGCACGGTCTGCGGTGAGTTAAACAACGTTCAACTGCAGGATCAATAGCATTCAGCGGTGAGTTTAACAACCCTCAAATGCGGTTAAAACAACATTCAGAGGGAAGCTTTATTTAAACCGCGTTCAACTGCAGATAAAACAACATTCAGAGGTGACTTTAACAACGCTCCACGGCGCGTGGGAGTAGCATTTTAAGCGTTTTCTGATCATGTAGGTAAGTGCTTTGATTACCTTTAGACGTGATGCATGCTGGGAGGCAAATATTTTTTTATCAAAGGCTCGTTGATGGTAATAAATATACATATAAATATACATTTTACTATACTACGATTGTGTTCGATTAATTAATGGGTTGTTTAATTATTAATTTGTTTATTTTAAATCCTGTAATTTAACAACTCTGACGTCATCGAATGCGACGATGCCAAGGTCCATTGCGATTTCCACTCGGTAAGTTGATGGAGATGATTCTTACATTTACACAGCAAAGAAATGTTTAATCGTGACAATAAGTTGTGTTTGGAACATTCTAATGTATAAGGTAGCAATCTTAGGATGGTAAATAATATAAGTCATTAAACAAATAACTTTGTTGCACCACATATGCATAGGCTAATAGCAAAAGTAGCTAATTAAACTATTTTTTGTCGCAAATAAGTTGATAATGCAAGATACAGGGAAATGCAAGATTTTCAGTAGCGATATGTTACCTATATTACACTAGCTCGCAACAATTAAGCCTCTTTTAGCCAACATGATCAGATGAAGAACAGTGTTGCCAGATTGGTTTGTTTTCCAGCCCAGTAATTACTTAAAATCCACACAAAATTATACAATAAACTCCCAGAATGATCTATAATAAACAATACAACTTAATTCATAACAGCACTACTTTTGTGGCTTGTCATGTTGTAATATGAAATAATGAATAATTTAAGTGCTCTTTCAGATATTATATAGGAGCCTACGATAGACACTGCGAATGTAAAATTATTTTCCATTTCTGTACTTTCCCTTAAAATAACAAAATTTCACCTGCCCAAGCCCATTTTAATACACATAGTACAACCCAGAACCAACTAAATGGGTGGAAAACATTCTGCCTGACAAGACTGATGAAGAATACTGGTGAAAATGTAATGCTCTTTATCTCCTACAGCACACACACACACACACACACACACACACACACACACTGGGACACACACACACACACACACACTGGGGGAAAGCTGTCCTTAAAAGCAAATGCTGGTCGTATGATCTGTATCCACACATCCATCCAGTAAAACCTTTCATAGAAACTGCCAGTAAACAATAAATACGATAATTGTTTATAAACAAATAATATTATGCTCATAAAAATATGCCGATTTAGCTGTTTTATTTATTCTGCTATATATTATTACAAAAATGTGATTACAGTACAGAATATATATGACATAAACTGATTCACGTTCACAAGGTCACGTTCTTTCTGATCCCATTTTTAAACCCAGTTAGTGTGTAATGTTGCTTTTATAGCATAAATAATACCTGTAAAATGATAAAGCTGAAAGTTCACTGCCAGTCGATTTATTTTCTTTAACAGAATTTGCCTTTGAAAGCCTACAGCGAACGGACGGTTTGGACTTCAGCCCTCTACTTCCTGCTTTAATGATGTCACTAGAACAGTTTTTTGACTAAACTCCACCCACAGGAATACATCAGTGGCCAGCTAAGCTAACGGCAAGCTAATCTGCTATCAAATCACAACACACTAAACAAACTACACAATCACAACACACTAAACAAACTACACAATCACAACACACTAAACAAACTACACAATCAGAACTCGTTACTTATTTCTGAAGGAGGTACTTCACATAACAAGGAAGACTTCAGCCCATTTTTAGGACAGTGAAAACAGCCCTATAGACCCTTTTACTGTTTGTACACAATGATGACGTGGCAGCGTATGCGCGCGCGCATTTAGGCAACGGAAGTATCGTAAGAATCAACAGTGAAGCAACACAAACAGTAAGTTATTTTAAAAAAATAGACTTTATCAACATTTTCAACACAGCTACCAGATCCGTGTACTATAGTGGAGTGGATAAAAGACGTTAGCAGATGGCCAAAAATAAAGTTGCCAGATACATATATACGTATATTAGTATATTATATTTTTGCAACCAAACGCAACAACGGGACATTTTGATGTTGAGAAACCGTTTTAATAAACTTTCTGAGTTGCTACCACGTTAGAACCAATGGGGAATAACACCACTTCTGTTGCCCAAATGCGCGCGCAGGCTATTTGATCACGTGAGCTGTAAAAGGGTCTATAGAGATAAGTAAATTATGTGAAAAATGTTTTTTTGAACGTGAAACATGAACACGTTATATTGCGCACTATAAACACAATCAAAGCTTTAAAAACACAGAAAGAACGGGAGCTTTAATGTTCATAACAGTTCTAATTGTGTTTGTGCGTTCTTTTGTTATGTTTTAAATTAAAAAGCAAATAATTTTAAAATAAGCAAATAATTCCAACTCATATCTCTCATCTTACCTCCTTGGTACCATCTAGTGCGTAAGAAACAATGTAATCATATTTTCATAAAACGAAAACAATATAAAAAATAGTTTAATATGTTTATTATGGTTTGATAAAATAACTTACAATGTGTTGTATGAGAAAGATACTGCTGACTGTCAGACCACATGAAGCATGATGTATCGCCATAAAAACTAAAATTGAATTTTTTATTAAAAATTGTTGTTTAAAAAAATCACACCAGAGGGACAATTTAGACCATTGCCTGAAAAAGTTAAAAACACAAAGTCTTCTTGATATATTCACAAACTCTCGACTGACTATCCCATTGTAAAGATACTGGTATGTCTCTGTGCTTTTATAGTTGCACACTGAAGACACGTCACCCCCGATCAACAACACAAAATCACTGAATATATCTTCATATGATATATCAAAACACTTTAATCCTCACACTGGTTCATACATGGCAGGTGTAGTAAATATTTACAATACTGTTAAAATCATGTTTTATGTGTGCTTCCACGATACTGTTTTCTACCGGCTGGTTATTGAAACGGAGGTCTTGTACAAAGAAGGGAAATACGTCAAATCACTAACGTCCACATTCAAAAATAAGGTGGATACAGTTCAAGACTAATATTTTTTTAATCTTTTATGGTAACACCTCATTTACTTGTTCATTTCAGGTGCGAGCCAAGCCAATTTTATTTATTGGGAAACAGGATAAAAAGGCTTCGAATAAGTGGGTTGCATATATTATTACCCATTGGCACCCCACTCCTGTCACTACAATTTTTTGGAGGAGATGCGGAGGTCTTTATCTTAACAAAAGGTCAGAGTAATGTTTATGTTTAGAGATTTAGGATTTAAAATACATGTATATTCCTTTGTTGATATGTACAGATTTTATGATGAAAGTAAACTTGTATTATAGCAACCTCCACAGGACAGCAGCCTGAGAGCCTTGCCATGGAGCGGCCTGAGAGCCCTGCTGTGAAATGGCCGGAGAACCTCACCAAGAAGTCTGAGGCTATATTTGTACTAAATCTTGTTCTTCTGTCTTCTAGACTCTCTCCAACCTCTCTTGCTCCTGCTACCTCTACTGCTTTAACAACAATTTTCTCTCCACTTTTTTTCCCCACCTTCACTGCCATGCTCTAAGTTTTTGCCACAGAGGAAGATAAAGAAATCTACCTCTTCCCACTATACCACACTTGTCTCTCTTCAATTTGCATCTGTCTCTTCCAGTTCTAAATCTCAGAAGTGGCCACTGGTGAAGAACAGAATGAAGGATAACTTTTCCTGTTACATCTTACTCCACAATTTGCTCCTAGTCAAATATGTCTTCATGTTAATTAAATTCATTTAGCTAACCAGGTATTTGTTAGCCAGTTCACAGTGTTTTAGAGCCCAATGTCCAAGGACTGTGGTCAATGTAAATTCCTGACTTAAAGGGACACTTCACTTTTTTTTGCTAATTTTCCAGCAGTAAGTTTTACCGTTTTAGAATCCATTCAGCTGATCTCTGCGTCTGGCACTACCACTTTTAGCATAGCTTAGCATAATACATTGAATCTGATTAGGCCATTACCATCACGCCAAAAAATTACCAAAGAGTTTCGATATTTTTCCTATTTAAAACTTGACTTGTACTAAGACAGACGGAAAATTTAAAGTTGTGATTTTCTCAGCTGATATTTCTAGGAACTATACTCTTATTCTGTCGTAATAATCAAGGACTTTGCTGTCGTAACATGGCTGCAGAAGGCATAATGATATAACGCAGTGCCCGAAAATAGTCCCCTTAGTATCTTTCAATAGCAGGGGCAATTTTCGGGCACTGCGTAATATCATTTTGGTTGATTGACAAAAACAAGCACAAATTTGTTTGACACTAATGGAAAGGACTGCATATCACTTCACATAAATATGGACTCATGTGATTCACCTACAAAGCATGGCATTCATGGCTTAATAAACTTTTTGTCTTTTCATCATTTCAGGTTGCTGAAAATGTAGTTGGCAGAAGGTTTCCTTTTCGATAAAATAACTGGGGAACAGATAAATGAGGTAAAATGTTATTTACTAAGATGAGTGCTTGTCTTAGTGACTGATTCGGACCTTTCAAAGATAATATCCAGTAATTCAACAGGTAAATAATTATTAATTGTGTTTTGTTTGTGTGTGTCTGTGTCTGTGTGTGTGTGTGTGTGTGCGTTAGGGGTGGCACGGTCCATGAAAAAAATCCGAACCGTTCGGTTCGCTTGTCTCGGTTCGGAGCGCGTGTGTACCGCACGGTTCAACGGTTCATGGCATGCGCAATGTAGTCTCATGCCCTGTATGTGACCTCAGACAGCGTGTTTCCCTTTCGCGCGAAAGAAGAGGTGACTGGTTTGGAGTATAAGTACTGCGGGTTATGTTACGTGTAGAAATGGCAAGTGGGAGAGAAAAGGAAGTCTGCCCGCAGTTGGAGGATGCGCCAGCGTCGTAAAAGTTTGGTGTGTGGAAACATATTTTTATTTCATGTTACTTATGATGACAGCGGAAATAAAACAACAGATTGAACTGCAGTCTATGGGTTGAATATGCTCCAACAGCCACAGGAGATCGCCTTCTCTCCGAACATTTATCTGAGGTACTGAACACAATGTTTTACGTCTTTTCATATTCAGCGCTATTTTTAGCCTTTCATTGATAAAATTAAAGCGGCTGATTTCCGCGTAGTTTCATTTTGCTAGCGTGTGAAAGTTGCGCGATCTTATTTCAGAAATTGCCCCTCAAAGTAATCAGAAGTGGTCAAAAGTGGACAAAAGAGACTTAAAGAGATTTTAATATTACAGGTGCAAAGGTTATGTTTCTCTCTCGTCCACATAAACTCTCAGTATTAAAGCAGCCTCTCAGTGATAAATCTAAGAGCTACACTGAAGTTGGCATTTTAATAAATGCAAGTTATCTTTGTGTGCTAAAAATGCACATAAAGTTTATGTAGATGGCAATACACATTCTCCTTTTTGCCAATTAAATGAAAAGCATGTTGAAATCATCAATGTCTTCTCTCTTGCTCTATCCTTAATCTCACCTGGCTTTCCTCAGAGATGGTCCAATGTGCTTAAAGTCAAATTCAGTTTGTGCATGATTACATGATATAACTTTTTTAATGATGTATCCTAAATTATGGATAATTAATACATTAATAAGATAATACATTTCTGGAGTGTTAAAAATTTAAAGAAAAAATAACAACAAGAACCGTACTGAACCGTGAACCGTGACCATAGAACCGTGATACGAACCGAACCGAGGGTTTTGTGAACCGTGCCACCCCTAGTGTGCGTGTGTCTGTGTGTGTGTTTGTGTAGAGGAAAGCCGAATTGAAAGTTCACTGGTTACGTGCTCTGTGTGGTAAGTCATATTTTATTACCTTATTATGTTTATTCCATTGAAATGCAAATAGTCCATTCCATAACCAATACAATGTAGGCAGTGATGTCTGTTAGATAAAGTTCCCTGGACATGTTGATCCTGACAGCAAAAATAAATAGTATTTAAAGAGTTAGTCTGGATTTAAACAGAGGGTGATCCTGAATGTGGAATGGGAGATGATCTATCTAATCTGTATGTAGAATAATCTATTAACATCTTGGAATTTTGTGAAGTGGATACAGTCAGGGTTCCCACGGAGCATGGAATTTCTGGAATATCATGGAATTTTAAAGGTCTTTTACAGACATTAATAGTCAATCATGGAATATCAGGGATTTTTGTTTGTTGCTTTAAGGTTTAGTTTCCATTTATGAACAGTTATTCAGCCTGTTAACTTGTATTACAATAGTAGGAGTGATTTGTGCACAAACAAATAAAAATGTTAGCATCTGAAACACTAAGCATGTGATAATTTAGTACTATTTCTGATAGGAGATCTGGTTTTACTTATGCTGGAAATGTGATTTAATAAAACGGTTGTATATTACATATTGTAACAATACATCCATTAAGAGTCAAATTAATAACATTTCATCTTATTTTGGGATTTTGTTTTACCAATAATTAATACCTCTGTTTTGTCAGAATGCATCATGTTAGGATGATGCTGGAATTTGGTCTAGTAGTGTCTTGCAGTATTACTGTAATAATAAATGTGAGGAAGAGGAGAGCAATGATGAGTGGAAGTGATGCAGACACTATCCTTATCTAACGTGCCAGATCTGGAACACATTAAAACATGCAGAAATTGTTTACCTTATTCCGCTTATATAAAATAGCTTAGTTACCTTAACAAATAGGAGAATATCCTTAACTCACTAATGACAACTTAATAATTCATTTTAATAAATACATTTTGAAATCACTACATTTGAAGGTACATCCCTTCTGGAAAAACCAGCACACAAGCCAGATGGGAAAGTTGTGTTTTGGTGCTGGTTTGCTGGTGACTACCAGCATAGACCAGCATAATTCCCATGCTGGTTTGGTGCTGGTTTAGTGGTGATCAGCATACCAGCATGGACCGGCATGGGAATTATGCTGGTGTATGCTGTTTTTTTCAGCAGGGATGGCTTTCAATATACAGGAACTGTATGGATATTTATTTTAAAGTACTATTTTAACTACAGTCACCAGAAAATGTTGAGAAAAATATGCCAGCTAAGTACAAGTACCTCACATTTGTACTATGTGTTCTAATGACATTATCTGCACTTATATTACAGTGGAAAAACTTGGGATGACACATAGGAGCCTGCCAGCGAATTCCAACACAAGTCCCCACATCCCAACCAGTTTTCAGCATGACAGCCTACACCTTTACATTATCAAGCACCCTTCAACTGTTTAATTTTGAGTGTCTTTGCTTGCTGTTCTTTATTAAAGTTTTTGCACAGTACCCAGTCTCTTTTAGTTTTTTTTTTCTTGAATTTTGTCTTTTTGAAAACTCTGTATTTGTCATGAACTAAACAGCAGACAAGAAGTGTCCCATGCAAGATCATAATGTAAAGATTTGTTTGTCATAATTAAATTCCCAAAGGCATTATAATTAAAGATTTTTGAAGCACAGCATGGGTAGTACAGTTTAGGTAAGTCTACTTTAACTATTTGTGTGGTATGCCAGCCATGAATAAGTACCAAAAATTCTCCCAAAGCTACTTAAATCTCACTTAAATTTTGTAGTCCTGATTGAAATGTTCAATTACAATATTAAATAAGAGTTACTTTGACATTTATAATTGTTATTAACAAATTGTAATTTACTTACATTTATTCAGAGTAAAACAATAAAAATTTAGTCATTCTAAATTTAAAACAGTAATTCAAATATATTTTATTTTTGGATATTTCTTTAAAGGACATAAAATATATTTTTTGGTAGCCCGCATGCTGCAATAACTTTATTTTATTTTGCAAGCAAAAATGAAACATTTTGAAATATTGTAGCCTATTATTTATTTCACATACAGTAGGCTATACATCTGGAACAAGTATATAATATTAGTAACCTTCAGGTTTATACTATTGAAACCAATAGGTATTTGCTTAGATAACTGAGAAAACCTTTTTTCCTGTTTCATTTAAGTGTGTGTTTCTGCGTGTGTAATAAACATTATAATCGTACCTACAGCGATTTACAGCGGTGCTGATAATTTACATTCAGGAAGAACGTGCACGTGATTACCATTTATAGACGTGTGACGTTTCCTTGGCGTTAAGCTTTGGTTGGACTAACTTTAATTAAAAAATAATAAGTGATCCGTTTTGCAAACTATGTTTTGCTGTTGTTATGACGTTAGTAATACTGTCAGTAATTGTAAGGTATTGCTATGTTAAAAGAAATTACCCGATTATCGAGATGCTAACCCTATGGTATAACTACACTCTTCAATGAACTACAATTTACAACGCCATGTTTTCCCGTCCCATCGATAGAATGACAATGGCTTATGGGCAATGTAGTTTAAAAACGTTTAGTATTAGAATTAAATAAATACAATCTTTAATGAACAAAATGGCATGTAAATATGTTCATTGTACAAACCTCTATAACATATTTAAGAGTTAGAATGAAATATTGTATTTTATTGTGATTACTTTTTATAATGCTTTTTAACAGCTTTCCATGCATGTCACAAATCTCTGTCCAACATTATTTAGTAAACATATCATATCATAAATAGCTGTCCTAACAATTTTCTCTTTAATAAACTAATCAGACTTTGGTTTAAAGCCATTTGAAATGTGCATTATTTTTGCATTTCCATGGGCTGTTACTGGGCCCCTACATAGATGTACCCTCTTCATCATGGATAACAATCTGTGCTGAGTGACATTTTTATCTGAACAATATTCTTATTTCCCACCTTTTCCAAATTCATTGTGTTAGGTTTTGTTGATATTATGAGAAAATCAGAATACAGAAATACAGTAACAAATTTAACAGATAAGTCAGGCGAGTCATAAAAATCATGCAATGCAAACAATCACAATATAAAAGACAATAATAGAGCATTATTGTCACAAATGTCATAACATAATGTGACTAAGATACTTTTAATAAATTACACAGAAAAATTGTTGTATCATAACTGTATCATAATGATTTTCAGGATTAAATTTTTATACAGCACACTACAGTTCAACTAAACTGTACTATTTTATTCTCAGCCACCAGCTGATGTTCAAACATCCAATTTCTCCCTGTCAATCATTCTTTGATTATTATTACTCATCCAAGATTATTTGTTGGTGTAGTTGAGGTGATTAGCTGAGGTTGTGTAAATATTAGTTGCCAATCAAATAGTTTATTCTATAGTTTATCGTTTTGCTTATAACAATATTAGTTCATTTTTTTCTATCTAAATGACAATGGAATAAAAATAGAAGGTCGGATGAGAAGAAATACCTCAAATCTCTACTACAATACAGTGGATGTTTGTTGGAGTTGTGCACTTTGACTTTGGCTCTATCATTCAAAAGATATTTAAGATAGATTAATACTTTTTTTTACACAATCAACACACACCTCTCTGCTACAAATGAACACTTATAGTTTGTTTATGTGACCCACCGTTATTGTACAATTACACCGAAAGTTACTGGAGTGCAAACATTACAACTTACCTCATAGGTGGGGTTCATTGTAACAAAAAGAGGGTTTGAAAATTTGGTTAAAAGACAAATAATTCAGTTCAATTCAGTCTATATAATAAAGGTGGATGTTCATATCTGCCTATAATAGATGAATGTGTGAATGTCTATCCCAGTGGTTCTCAAACTGGGGGCCGGGAGATGGTGCCAGGGGGGGCCCAGTTTTATGACATTTTATAAAATACATTCATTTATCATGAATTCTGTGTAATTAAACCTAAAAAAATAATAAGCCAACTAACCAACAGCACTACTAGGTATTATTTAATATGTTTTGTTTAATTAAAATAATACATTTTAGAACTGTTTTTGTCATAAAAAATTCTGGGGGGCCGCAAAAGAATGCACTGTACACAAGAGGGGCCGCACACTGAAAAAGTTTGAGAACCACTGGTCTATCCATCCTTCATCTAACATCCTTGCATTATGCATCAATGCATATAAATAGATTTTTATAGGGCCGCACAATTAAGACAAAAAAAATCATAATTGTGATTTATTTTCCCTGATATTGTATTATCATTTTAGTATTTACACTGTTTTCATTTCACTATCATTGTCTACCCGACTGTGTTACAACTAACCCCGCTGTGTAAAAATTATTTCAATCCCAGCTATCAGCTATATGCTGACATGTTTCAAAAACCTGTTATGTTTAAGGTAACAAGACAGTGATCAAAATAATGCAAGGTTGGATTTGGTGACTTACACACCCAACTCAAAAATAGAAAAAAACATTAGACAAAGAAATTTACTTCCATGCCTCTAAAACACTCTCTGTTCAATATCTTAACCAAAACACATTACACAAATTCATCTTCGACAGTCAGAAAAAAGACCAAAAGCACAGATTGCTTGGCCCTGTATAAAAAACATGTAACCGTCTTACAATCAACCCCATGTTTATTTGTGCCCCGCTCACCCCTACTTTAATTATTCACTTTATTTCCACCACTGAGTAGTTGTAGAAGCATATTGTACATGTATACAGTATGTGTATTATGTGAATAAAGAGGCTACATAAGGTTATGAAAAGTAGATTTTATTAAATGCTTTATATTGACAGTTAGAAGTCTTTGTCCAGAATGATGGAAGGTGACAGTCTTGTGGATTACAGACCATCATCAGAAATGTCAAAGTCACTGTCGTACTCATCAGGTGAAGCACTGTACAAGAAGTTGATGTTCTCTGCTCCAGACAAAACTTGTAGGTAACAGTCTATTGCTTGCAAATTTTTCTGATTTTATGTTGCTCTCTGAGAATGGTGCTCAGCAGACCTTTTAGACCCTCTTCACTTAGGCCACATGGTGAATCTTAAAAGAGGAACACAATAACTTTAATTAGAAACTTAATAAACAGACAGTATATTTATTAGAGCAGCCCCTATAAGTCAACAAAATGTTTGCTGGTCAGAAGAGTCATAGTCTGGCAAATTTTGATTGGTGGCTGCACAAAAAGTCTATAGGATGTGGTGACAATCCGACGGACCACACGGCTGGTCCCTATGGTTATTAGAAAGTAGTTATATATTTCAGGAAGAAAAAAGTGCAATGACTTGTTGACCTACAGCCACTTATGGTTTAATAAAATGTGTTTTCATTACTACTTGTTACTTCAATGATTAGAGAGGATATGTCCTATATGTAGTTATGTGAATGTGCACTTTAGCAGATTTAAGTTAATAGGTTATACTCTTACTAAAAACAAAATAAAAATATCCATTGCCATTATGCCATATATTACAAATACATACTTTCCATTGTCTCATTAGAAAACAAGCAGGACAGCTCTCTGATGGCATCAGCACAAGCTTAGAGATTTCCAATGATGGTCCATCTCTGCAACAAGCATCTTCTGCTCCTAAGTCAGCTTGGAGACTTCAGGAGATGTACAGAGTCTGGAATGCAATAATGAAAAAAGTCTTAAGTCATATGTATTAAAAGTCAACCTTCAAATAATCTCTGAACTTGTATAGGGATACAGACTAATATTTGAAGCATTTTGGAAATTGTGTCCTTTTTCATAAAATTTGTCAAATGCATTCATAATAAAACAAATTATTATTTCATCACAATCTGCCCATTCCTTTATATCACTGACCTAGCCTTCCAATTAGCTTTCTGTCACTGCCAATTGGGCTTTCATGGACTCTAGGTTTTCTAACTGGCTTTCCAGAGCTTTTTGGTCTACAATGACAAATAATCACAGATAACAAGAAACAAAAAACAAATGTTGTTTAATGCACTTCTTCAAACATTGCTCAGACACATTTCAAAACATCTAAAACAAATTCTACTGATTTCATTACTTTCTGATATCGACGAGTAATTGAGATGGCTAAATTGTTAAACTTTTGCTGATTCCAGCGCATGGCCATGAGAGGCAGATTGTCTGCGCGTCCTGCGAACACAGAAAATGTGTCAGATATCAACATATTTATTATATGATTATATAACTAGTGCAGTTGTCTTACCTGCTTTTCACAATTGTTTTGTAGTCACTGCAATCCTAGAGAGGAAGGTACTGCACTGTCCCACCTCCTCTCCTAGTGTTAATACAGCAACATCCTGCATTTGCCCCACTCCATTTCACCTAGTTAAAGAAAAAAAATATACATAGATGTTCACTTTATTTTCTATCACATAGCAACTTTTCCATACCTCACATTTAAAATTATGGGCTTTGGCATGAAAAACTGAAAGGAATGGGTTCATGTTAAAGGAACACGACAACTTTTTGTGACTTTAGCTTATTCACTGTATCCCCAGAGTTAGATAAATCCATATAAACCTTTTTCATCTCTGTGCGTGCCGTAACTTTGTCTGACGCACCCACCGCTAGCCTAGCTTAGCACAAAGACTGGAAGTAAATGGCTCCAACTAGCATACTGCTCTCAATTTGTATAGTTTATGTATATATATATGTATGTGTGTATGTGTATGTATATGTGTATGTGTGTGTATGTGTATGTGTGTGTATGTGCGTGCGTGCGTGCGCGTGTGCGTGCGTGCGCGTATATATATATATATATAAGCACTGCTACTTGGGCAGAATAATTTGCTCGCAGCACCTGAGAATGGTGAGGAGAAGAGAGTTAGCTAATCACTCCGCCCAAGTAGCAGTGCTTTGCCTTCTTAGAATTTTGTTCACAGTATATATACGATTAAAAGATGATTATGTCTCATATGACCTTGTTATTTGTACACGATGTGACGATACAAATCACAACATGGCGTTATTTTGTCACTTATTGGGAGCAGTATGCTAGCTGGAGCTATTTACTTCCAGTCTTTGTGCTAAGCTAGGCTAGCAGTGGGTGTGTCAGACAGAGTTATGGCATGCACAGAGATGAAAAAGGTATGTATGGACTTATCTAACTCTGGGGGTTATCTAACTCTCTAAAGTCCCAAGAAGTCGGCGTGTTCCTTTAAGAAGGTGCTGGAGCTCTGGACAGCTTTTCACAACTATTGAAGGCCAATATTTACAGGTTACATCCTGTTTTCTGGCAAGCTTTTCGTTGTGGTTGTGTTGTGAATGTAGTCCACAAATCTGGTAACATCTTTATCCTTGGCTATAAAGACACCTTCAAAGATGGCCGGTTCCTCAGATCTAAAAATGGGGCAAAACAATTTATGATAACTTATTGTGTAGGTTTACTTGATGCACAAGATTTAAGTTTCTAGATAACACTTTACAGTAAGGTTGTATTTGTTAACAATTAGTTAATGCATTAGCTAACATGAACTAACAATAAACAATATTTCTACAGCATTAATTAATTTTAGTTCATGTTAATTTCTGCATTTACAAATACATTTATAAAATCAAATGTTGTACATTTTAAGTCATACACCATGAGCTAACATTAATTACTGTAATGACATAAAATAACATTAACAAGAATTAAAACATGTTGGAAAACGATATTGTTAATTGTTTGTTCAAGTTAGTTAATGCGTTTACTAATACATTATTGTAAAGCGTTTAGTGCTGCTTTGCAGAAGAAAAGTGTGTGTACTGTGTATAATAATTATGTATATATAAATACACACACATACATGTATAGTTTTAAGAAAAAAAATATATTTATATAAGAATTATATATATATATATATATATATATATATATATATATATATATATATATATATATATATATATATATATATAAATTATATATAAATATAAACATATATATGCACATGCAAATGTTTCTAAATTATATACGTGTTTGTTTATTATTATTATACACAGTACACCCACATAATATCATGTAAACAAACTTTTATTCTGCAAATGATTAGTCGCGACTAATCGTGAGGCAGCACTAAAAGTGTTACCATTTTCTTTTTAATACAAACACTGTGAAAAAAAGTTTGGAGTACCTAGCAGTATTCTTGAAATGATCTACTGAACTGCAAGCATCTCTGGGGTGCATGCAGGGCAGATGAAAGGCTCTTCCTTGCAAATATTGTCCACCTTGAATCGCACAGCCTCCCACTCAAAAAAACTTTTCTGAAAACTGTCTGCTGAGATCTTGCCAGTCTATTAAAAATAAGGAAATCAACAGCTAATAATGTGCAACAAATACATTAGCACCAAGCAGCTTTCAACCCACAATTCAAATATATTATCAATACTGTAGGATAAATACTCACACGACCAAAGCAGACAGTTCGCTGATCCAGCATTCTTAAAAAATGCTTGACAGGACAGTCCTGGTGCCGCCATCTTCATCTCTTGAAATGAAAACAAGATATCTATGGCATAAATTGTGGTGAATTGAAGGGTTGCAGGCCAGTACCCACTTCTGTTTAAGTCTCCCACTGCACATTCCCTGTAAAATAAACCTTAATTAGATTCATTAGTGTTTGATTTCTTTGTACAATTTATACATTTCTTTCTACTTTTCATACATATATACAAAATTCCAACTTGTCCCAAGGCTAGTGGCACAGTCTGGTTACCAGTTTGAAATGGTGCAAGCTCTCTGTTTAAAGGTCCCATTTTTCCTGTTTTGAAAGGGGAATCCTGTTAAAGGAAACATATCGCTTGGCATTGAACTTTAAGCTTTATAATTCTGAAGGTATTGTTTATGCACTAACAGCAACCTTACACAAAAAACATTATAGCTAAAGAGAAAAACTACAACACTTTAATTTCCCAAACCCTAATGTTAACAGTCCAGTTACTGGATGGTTATCTATGTCATGCAGATGATGACAGCAAATAAGAATGCTTTAATAAAACAGATTATAAAGAAACAAACTGATTGGCCATTGACATTATCCTTAGAAGTAGAATCCATTAATTTTATACACCTGTAAGTCCTAAACAGTGTAGATACTAAAATATATATTTTAAAATATAAACAATACTGACCTTTCTTTGGTTGATTCCTGCTTGACCTTGGCCTTGCATAGACAATATTTACATCAGTGTCTCTTTGTCTCCAATGCACCCTCGGCTCAGGTGTCTTCTCTGGTGGTGGTGCTGCTGCCTCCTCTTCTTACAGATCACCAAGTGTGTGTGTGTGTGTGTGTGTGTGTGTGTGTGTGTGTGTGTTTGTGATGGGGGCATAAAGAGTTGAAGGACCTAAACAGAAAAGAAATAAATAACACACCTATATATAAACACACACATATATGTATGCACACACACACACACAAATTTAAGCTCAAATCTATGTGATATTGATTTTGTACAGTTAAATGTTTATAATTTATACTGATCGTGTTGGCTGAAATTGGCTTTAATTACTTTATATTAAAACATGATGAGCCACAATAATGGTGCTGTTATGAATTAAGTTGTATTGTTTATTATAGATCATTCTGGGAGTTTATTGTATAATTTTGTGTGGATTTTAAGTAATTACTGGGCTGGAAAACAAACCAATCTGGCAACACTGTTCTTCATCTGATCATGTTGGCTAAAAGAGGCTTAATTGTTGCGAGCTAGTGTAATATAGGTAACATATCGCTACTGAAAATCTTGCATTTCCCTGTATCTTGCATTATCAACTTATTTGCGACAAAAAATAGTTTAATTAGCTACTTTTGCTATTAGCCTATGCATATGTGGTGCAACAAAGTTATTTGTTTAATGACTTATATTATTTACCATCCTAAGATTGCTACCTTATACATTAGAATGTTCCAAACACAACTTATTGTCACGATTAAACATTTCGTAAGTTATGAATATAACTATGGATCTGTGAGACCGAAGGATGACCGTCACTACGGTCCAATAGGATGATAACCTTCGTTCCGCCTTCTCTCGAGACCTTATGTAAACAAAGTCATGCCCATGACCCCGGAAGCGGAACGTCACGCGCTATAAAAGGCGCATTAAACTTCCGGCTCGTTCTCTTACCTTGAACGCCCAGTATTCCGAGCGACAGGGATAGTGACGGTCATCCTTCGGTCTCACAGATCCATAGTTATATTCATAACTTACGATCTGTTTCGACCTCACTCTGACCGTCACTACGGTCCAATAGGATGACTCATGTCAACAGGGTCGCGAGGAACTACAGACTCCGAATTATTCAAACCTCGCTGGGCAACAGACATCAAAACTGCAGTGCTGACAGGCGTATTGGCAGTTACGTCAACTCTGTAAAATTTTGCAAATGTACATGGTGTAGACCATGATGCTGCAGCACAAATCTCCCCCACCGGAACTCCTTTAAGTGCAGCCCATGAGGTAGCTACACTTCTGGTTGAGTGGGCTCGTGTTCCCATAGGGACTGGTAACCCCTTCCCCTTATAAGCCTGGGAAATAACCTTAACCAACCAATGTGACAAACGTTGCTTAGAAAGTGGCAACCCCAATCTAGCCTTTCCATAGCAAACAAAAAGTTGAGAATGAGACTTCCTCAGGGTCTGAGTAAATTTTACATAAGAGCGCAATGCCCTTACTGGACACAGGGTGAGCAAATTCTGCTGATCTGCCTGTGAAGGGGGTTGAAATTGAACTACCTCCAGAACCTGATTCCTGAACTGAGGATTAAGTACTTTAGGTAAAAAGGCCGGGTTGGGCCAGAGCGTCACCCCTGAGCCATCCGGCCGCCAGCGTAAACAGTCATCACTAATAGATAGCGCACACAATTCTCCTACCCTTTTAGCGGAGCATATAGCCAAAAGAAAAGCGGTCTTGAGAGACAAAGCTTCTAAATCTGTATCAGTCATAGGCTCGTATGGGGGCCTAGTGAGAGAGTCTAGTACAAAAGGCAAATCCCAATTGGGTACCCGCAAAGAGCGGTTTGGACATAAGCGACGAGCTCCCTTCAGGAACTGACCTACCAAGGGATGTCGGCCTATTGGTTGGCCATCCACTCCCCCATGAGATGCTGAAATAGATGAAGCATAAACCCTGATTGTACTGGCTGCTTTGCCTTGATCCAGTTGAGCCTGTAGGAATCTAAGGACAAGTGGCACAGAGCAAGTTACTGGGTCAACATTTATGCCTACACACCATTCAGAAAAAATTCTCCACCTTATGGAGTAATTAGCCCGAGTAGATGGAGCTCTGGCATTATTCAGTGTCTCGCGTACCGTTTCATCTAGTGGTTGAGTGATGGACTCTGCAGAGGCCATACCCATAATTGTAGTGCCATCGGGTTTGGATGCCAAATCTGCCTGTCTATTTGGGATAGGAGATCCGCCCGTGATGGGAGTTGCCACGGGGAACCTTGAATCAGCTGAACTAGGTCTGGGAACCATGGTCTTCCCGGCCACCGTGGAGCAACTAGTAAAACTGTGCAATGACTCTCCCTGATCCTCTGGAGGACTTGGCAAATCAGAGGAAAGGGGGGAAAAGCATATAATAAGCCTGTCGGCCACTCTTGTGATAGTGCATCCAGGCCTAAACTGCCCTCTTGTACCGTGAGGGAGTACCATCCCTGGCAATGGGTTGTCTCCCTGGAGGCAAAGAGATCTATGTGAGCTGTCCCATATCGGGTCCAAATTTGGGCTATTACCTCCGTGTTCAACCGCCACTCTCCTGGGAGAGGCCCTGTTCTGGACAGAATGTCGGCTGCTCTGTTTGTCACACCCGGGATGTGTATTGCTCTCAGTGAGGACAGCTGCGGCCATGACCATGTCAGTAGGTTCGTTGCTACCTGGAGACAACGTAGTGACCTTGTCCCTCCTTGGTGATTTATGTGGTAAACTACTGAGGTGCTGTCCGTTCTCACTAGCACATGCTTGTAGCGTAGAAATGGTAACAGACCCTGAAGAGCGAGGTGAACAGCTCTCAGTTCGAGCACATTTATGTGTTCTGATGACCAAGGGTGATCCCATTTGCCCCTTACTGACCTGCCTTCCCAAACAGCTCCCCAACCTGTCAGTGATGCATCTGTTGTCACCACTGATCTTCTGTGAGGAAGATTGCCCAGTGGGGTTCCCCTGCAGAGAAAGTCCTTGTCCCTCCAATGAAGTAAGGCCCGCATGCAGGCCTTTGTCACCCGCAGCCTCCTTCTTCTGTCCTTCTTTGGATGAAGATGAAAAGAATTCAACCATCTCTGTATCAGGCGTGTCCTTAGTAGGCCTAAGGGAATCACCACTGATGCTGCCGCCAACAGTCCTACAAGCTTCTGAACTCTGTGAGCGGTTACAAGCTTCCCTTTCCGGAAGTGACGTAACGCTTTCTGTAGGCTGTCTATTCTCTGGGGAGTGAGACATGCTTTCATTGTTATGGAGTTGAAATATAGCCCTAGGAATTTCACCTGCTGCTGAGGCTGGAGACTGCTCTTTTCCCAGTTCACTGTGAACCCCAGGAACTGAATGTGAGCTAGTACCTCCTCTGTGTTCCTGATCCCCTGCTCTCGAGAAGGAGCACAAATTAACCAATCGTCCAGATATGGCAGGATTTTGATACCGCGCAGCTGAAGGGGGGCTAGGGCGGCTGAGATCACCCGAGTAAAGACTCTTGGTGCCAAAGACAGGCCGAATGGTAGAACCTGGAACTGAAAAGCCTGGTTTTGAAAAGCAAAGCGGAGAAAAGGCCTGTGCTCTGGACAAATTGGAATATGGAAATATGCGTCCTTTAAATCCAGAGATGTGAACCATTCTCCTGCACCTATGGACTGCATTACCCTCTTTGTATGAATCATCTTGAATGGAAGAATTTTTAAGTACTGGTTGAGGTGCCTGAGATCCAGAATGGGGCGATGACCCCCGTCTTTTTTTGGAATTATGAAATAGGTGGAATAAAACCCAGTCTGTTGTGCGTTGAAGGGCACTTTTGCGATTGCTCCTTTTTGCAAAAGAGCTTGTACCTCTTCCCTCAATACGGGCTCCAATAGTGGGTCCTTGACAGTGGTCATTCTGACCCTTGAAAATGGGGGGGGGGCGCCGTCGAAACTGTAGCCGATACCCGTGAGTTATTGTGGATAAAACCCACTGGTCTGAGACCACTCTCTCCCAACTGGCCCGTGAAAGTTGAGAAGAACAGTCGACGGTCGGCCCCTGACCCCTATGCAGGTCCACCATTACGTCCTGCACCCCTTCGTGAACCTCTCTGATGAGCTCCCCCGCGCGACTGAAATCTCCTCTGGGGATACGGGGCAGGATTTTGTCTTTGGCCATGAAAGCTCTGCCCCGGAACACTAACAGGATTGTCACTTGTATGTCTAGACCAAGCAGGTTGCTGCGGCCTTTGTGTTTCTCTTGACCTCGGTCTGAAGACTGGAGCTGGTTTACGACAAGCTCGCTGGACCGCTTCTCTTGTTGTGATGGAGCGCTCAGCCCTATCCAGCACCTCCTGGGAATCTGAATTAAAAACGTGACCGGGAATTACTGGCAAATTCATTAGTTCGCTTCTTATGGTCTCTGGCAAAGAAGTTTGTGCCAGCCATACCTGCCTACGACATAAAACAGCCGAAGACATCGCCTCCCCCACATCTCGTGTCAATTGTGAGTGAGCCGCCAGAGCAGAATCAACAAGGTTCCTAGAATCCTGGTCATCTGCACTTACTGTTTTCCGTAAGGCTGCCAAGAGGATAGCCAAAGCATTGCCTGTACGAGCTGCACGTGCAGTGGCATTAAAGGATCGTGAGATCAGACGGTCAGTTTTCGCACACTCCTTTTTGGGACAGCGAGGGTTAGCCGATGTATAGGCTGGTCCCAAAGTTGTCCAGGATGCTATTTCCTGTTCTACTGGTGGCATGTCCCCCAGTCCCGTTTCTTTTGGTTAACTGGCATTGGCCAAACGTCTGCAGCCTGCATTAAATTGGGGCTTTTGAGATGGTTTCTTCCATGCTGTCCTCAACATTGAGGTATAATCATCTGCTACTGGAATGCAAGATGGAAAATTAGTCTGAGGTATGCCTTCCCAGATACCCCCGACAGGAGATGGGTCAGGCACAGAAGGCTGCAAACAAAGAATTTTTGCTGCACTTATTACTCTAGCAACAAGAGTATTTGCTGGAAAATCGTCTCTTCCCGTTGATTCGCCATCCACTTCGGCAGAATCTGAATGGGGTCCTTCTCCTTGGCTCTCTCCTTCTGCCTGCTGTGCATCATCAACCAGTGAGTAGGGAGCCAGAAGAGATAATACATCAGCCTCCTCTGCATCAGTTTCAGGATTACCCTGCTGTGCAGGTGGAGGAACGTATTCCTGACCAGGAGGTAGTGATGGTGAAGCTGAGTGACGAGCTTCAATTCGGTCCATCCTCTGCACTAAACTCTGAATAGCAGCCAGGATCTCCAGTTGAGTGTCTTTGTTGCCACTCTCTGCTGGTGGAGCAGGAGTTGGGCGTTTAGCCATATCCACCACTTTCTCATGTCTTGATTTATGCGGTTCATGGCGATCATGTGAGTGCTTATGAGGACGCTTACGACTATGCCTGTCTGATGAGCGTTCCCCCTCCTTACTGTGCTCAGGTACAGAACTGCCTGCTCCCTTAGCACGGTGAATTCGTTCCTCTCTGGGTAGGTCACAAGCCGCACTGCAGGGATTATCCACATCCTCTCTTAAATGTGCCATCCCCAGGCATGAAGGGCATTCCCTATGCCCATCTCGAGGGTCCATTGCTGATTGGCAATGTCGGCAGCCATGAGAGGCCATGATAAGCTCACACCAGGTAAGGCCACACACAATCCCACTGACTGCGAACAGCAGCAAAGGTTGTATCTAGCCCACGAAAGTCAAAAAAGGCCTGTACGCGAACGTACTTAAGAGGCCCTTATTATACCCCAACAACTGCGAACAGTGATATAGGGCTCAAAAGGGAAATAATACTCACCAACTTTTAATGCAGTATATATACTACTTTAATGATGTATACTCTGAGAAAAAAAAACAGAAATAATCCATGATATTGAAGGGCTAATATGTTATAAAGTAGCCTCAGCATATCTGAATAATACAATGCAACTATCTCAACTCAAACACCTATAGCAGAAATTGAGTGTTTGTATTAAAAATATTGCATGGCTAGTATGTAAAACTAGCCTCAAATACCAAATAATAAACATCACAATTCAAGTACAAACAGCATGAATTAAGTGATTGGTACAGATAATGCAAATATACAAATAGACATCACAATTCACAGGGGCACAAGGCACCTGCACCACTTGGGTGATGAATTGAATGATGAAATATTAATTCGTTTCCTACCTGTACCAGGTCTCTAAGGCGAGAAAGGTAAAGAGAACGAGCCGGAAGTTTAATGCGCCTTTTATAGCGCGTGACGTTCCGCTTCCGGGGTCATGGGCATGACTTTGTTTACATAAGGTCTCGAGAGAAGGCGGAACGAAGGTTATCATCCTATTGGACCGTAGTGACGGTCAGAGTGAGGTCGAAACAGATATTTGATGTGTAAATGTAAGAATCATCTCCATCAACTTACCGAGTGGAAATCGCAATGGACCTTGGCATCGTCGCATTCGATGACGTCAGAGTTGTTAAATTACAGGATTTAAAATAAACAAATTAATAATTAAACAACCCATTAATTAATCGAACACAATCGTAGTATAGTAAAATGTATATTTATATGTATATTTATTACCATCAACGAGCCTTTGATAAAAAAATATTTGCCTCCCAGCATGCATCACGTCTAAAGGTAATCAAAGCACTTACCTACATGATCAGAAAACGCTTAAAATGCTACTCCCACGCGCCGTGGAGCGTTGTTAAAGTCACCTCTGAATGTTGTTTTATCTGCAGTTGAACGCGGTTTAAATAAAGCTTCCCTCTGAATGTTGTTTTAACCGCATTTGAGGGTTGTTAAACTCACCGCTGAATGCTATTGATCCTGCAGTTGAACGTTGTTTAACTCACCGCAGACCGTGCTGTTGCAGTTCAGACTGCGAGGGATTTTTAAAATTAAAAACCAGTTGACTGGCCAGATAAATATTGACTTGCGCTGGCATAGATCATTTATTGTTGCCTCTTCCTATTTATTCTTATTTATTATGGTCTGTGGAAGACGTCATGTGACGAGCCCTGGCAGCAACCATAGCAACCAAAAACGTATCAGTTTTACATTATTCTGGCGAGATCTGAAAAATCTGCGTAACATCGAGCAAGCGAGTGATTATGTAAATTCACTGAGTGCATATTATGAAAATAAAATATATATTTCTCGCTAGAAATGTAATCAAAACTTATTTTTATGCAGAAACTAACTCACAATATAGATTTTTCCACTAAAAATGAGAGAAATGTCCGCCATGTTTTTTTGTTCTCACGGCCGGTAGCTTGAAAGTCACGTGACTTGGACGAAAGAAAAACGTAACAGTCATACAATTCAAGGGCCATTAAAAGAATAGGCGAAAAAAAAATGTAACAGTCATACAATTCTAGGGCCATTATTGTAACCCCTCCACGTTTTGCAAATTGGACCAACGTAGTCAGGGTACGTTTTTTCATGAGACTGGGTTGACATTTGACACTGTCCTCCAAAAATAACGACCCAATAATTTGTTTATGCAAGCACCTTATTACGGCATAAAGTAACGTGTTAAAGGATTAGTGCGTTCTAGTGCCAGTAGCGTATACAACCTGTGATTACGTTTTAAGGTTTTTGCCTTATACGCCTCTACGTGTAAATGTAGAAATGTTTTTTTTTTATAAAATTCATCGTTTTAAAGATATTTTGGAGCATCTAATCCCACACATACACCAAACCCAACCACTTCTCAACCATATAAAACACAACACACAAGTAATTATTGCACAAATTGAAAAAAAAATTCTAAAAAGTATTACAACTACTTCGCGTTGCAATATAAAGAAATATAAAGAAATCCATGACTGCAACGCACACAGTCAGATCTCATTCAAACATAAACCAGAACACTAGAGTATGACGCAATCTGCCACGAGAGGGGCGGGGCATAAACTTCTGGACTTCTGGTTCAACGGTGCCTGCATGGTTTAAGTTTGGAGCTCTGTTGAGTTTGTTGGGTTTATTGAGTTTATTGATCATCAAAATCCTTTTTTTCTTATTTTATTCCTATCTATTTAATATAACTTAATATTCAAACCTAATAGTTAAACTCAGGAAAACTTTATTACTAAATGTAACATCTTTTACTAGTAAAGCCCGCTCTTAACATATAGCCTGCTAGTGTCACTAAATGGTCCCAGCTAGCCATAGCATTTGTTTTACACTGTCCATTTACTGTGAATCTATATTCTTTGCTGATCTAATGGCAGACTTATCTGATGTATGTTTTTCATACCTGTGCCCACCTTCGAGTGCAAGTCAGGACCGGCATACGGACCATGTCCCCCCTGTGATGCAGCTTCTGGTGTTCGGAAACTCCACCGCCCAGAATGGAAGTGGTAATGCTGGGTACACACCAAAATATTTTTTACATCTAATAAGATTTTCAAAATGTGATAGACCACAAACATGAGGATAAAAAATCCTTGATTGCACCTATAGTGTGTGGTGTGCCATGATGTATCAAATACCGCACACCACACACAAACAGATTTTTAACCAGAGTTTCAACTGTGAACACAGGAAATCTCGCAAAATCTTGTGAGATTTTAGAATAAGCATGGCGGACGATATGCAGGAAGAAATTTAAATGATAGTGTTTGGAATGATTTTCACAGAAAATTCAGGGGATAAAAGAAAAGGGTGAAGTCATCGCGGGAACCATCAAGATAATCGGGACATAGCTAGGATTATCAGAAGGGGGGAAATTGTCCAAAAATCAGCCCGATTATCTTTTGGTTTGTTCCCAGCATAAGACTCCACTTTTTACTACGTCTCTAATAAAATGTTTTAATATTTTAAATAATAATTTGTTTTAATTTATTTTAAAACAAGTGTTTTTTATGTCATCGTTATATGTATTGTTCACTGTAAAAAAATCCAACTTCAGAATGTTCTTTTAACAAACATAATTAAGTAATTTGAACAAAGATTTTTTGTTGAAGGGGATCAATTAATTATTTTGTGTTCACTGAATGAAATAAGCATAATCATCCAGCTTAAATTTTTATTAATTGTCGACTGGACTTAGATATATAAGTTTTTGTCCAATTAGTTTGCCCAACTTACCAAACTGAGTAATCTGAACAAGCAATAAAAAAACAATGGTCGGAATGGTTCCCAGCATGCATTGCGACATGTTCACTTCTTTGGTTAATATTTAGTAAAAAAGATGAGTGTTTTAATGTTTTCTGGATTTATTTATGTTGTTAATGTTAGTTATATGTTGTATTTAGAGTTATTTTGAAAGATTGATGTTTGTTAATTGAGAACTGTGTGTTCAGTGTAGTGACGGCACAGTGGGTTAGCGCGCATCATTGTTACCTCACAGCCAAAAGAAAATGTCGCTGTGAATGGGTCCTAATAGCTCCACAATATTACTGGCATTGGTAAATGCAGCTTTCTTTGTCAGTCCCCTATTTCCAGCAGCAGGGACTGTGGCGTCCATGTGCCCCGGTGAGTCTTGTAATAAAGGCCAGCAGTAAACATTGTCTTCAGAACATCTGTCCCATAGTTTAATAAACACTCTATGACACAACGATAAGGATATGTGCTGGAACTCTGTGAAATTAATTTGTCCCCGAGTGACACATCAACCTGACCGAACAAACTCCCGATTGGATAGTTAATTAGGCCTACAGGTGCCCTTTCTGCAATGTCAGTCTTGTCAGGATTTTTACATGCTAAAATATCAGAGTGTTGTTTAAATTGATAAAATCTCTGGTTCCTGTTATAAAAAAATTCCAAAGGTGCACTGACTAATAGCGGCGATAAAGGTGTTATTTCTACATGAGTATTTTTAGTTTTAATAAACATAATTTTTCATAATTTAACTCTCTTTGCCGGGGGTCTTTTTGATGATCACTTACGCTAATGTTTCACGACTGATGATTTCTTAGTTGTTTGATCTTTTTTCTTTGGGTTTTGGCCATACCTTTTGCTTTCTGGAGGCGTTTGCACGACATAACCATCAACCCAGAGCTGTCTTGACCGTGGTTATTGTTGAAAGAACTTGATATTGTGTTGCTAACAACATCACTAAGTATGTTTTTTTTGCTGCAGAACATCCTTGATGGGTTCAGAAATTTAATGGGTGCGCATAGCATCTCCTATAGGTATAATTGGGTTCAGTCCTAAAACAACTGTTTTGCAGGACTGTTTTGATAGGACTAACTGGGAGGTCTTTGAACATACAGACCTGGAAGTGTTTACGGATAGTGTTCTTTGTTACATTAAGAACTGCATAGACACTGTCACAGTGGACAAATGCATCCAGGTCTATCCTAATCAGAAGCCCTGGATGAACCGTGATGTCCGACATCTACTGAAGGAAAGGAACATCGCATTCAGGTCCGGCAACAAGGTTCGCTATAATGTGGCTAGAGCTAATCTGAGGAGAAGCATTAAAAAGGCCAAGTTGGATTACAAGAGGAGGATCGAAGACTACCTGGAGAGTAACAATACCAGAGAGGTGTGGCAAGGAGTCCAGCATCTTACCAACTTCAGGTCTAACCTCGGTTCTGCAGAAAGTAACGCCTCGCTGGCAGAGGACCTAAATCTCTTCTTCGCCCGCTTTGAGAGGAAACAACCAGATACACACATACATCATCCTGTGGTCTCTAGTAATTTTACACTTACAGTGGAAGAGGATGAGGTAAGGCATACTTTGCGGACCATAAACCCGAGGAAGGCGGCTGGACCAGATGGTATCGCTGGACGTGTGCTTAAGGACTGTGCGGACCAGCTGGCGGGAGTCTTTACAAGGATTTTCAACCAGTCATTGTCCCAGTCAATGGTACCACCCTGCATGAAGTCCTCCATCATAATACCAATGCCTAAGAAACCCCACATTAATAGTTTTAATGATTACCGGCCAGTTGCACTCACCCCGGTGGTGATGAAGTGCTTTGAAAAACTGGTTCGGAGTCACATCACCTCATACTTTTCACCGACCTTTGACCCATACCAATTTGCATATCGGTCGAACAGATCCACAGAGGATGCCATAGCTACAGCCCTACATACAGCGTTGTCCCATTTGGAGCAGGAGGGAAGCTATGTGCGGCTGCTCTTTGTGGATTATAGCTCCGCGTTTAATACCATCCTTCCTCACAAACTGGTGGACAAACTGGTTGCATTGGGACTTCCATACTCTACCTGCACATGGATAAAGAGCTTCCTGTCTGATCGTAACCAGAGGGTGAGAGTGGGTTCGCACACATCTATGGCCCTTAGTCTCAGCACTGGCTCCCCACAGGGCTGTGTGCTGAGCCCTCTGCTCTACACCCTGTACACTTATGACTGCACCCCTGCCCACCACAGTAATACCTTCGTTAAATTTGCTGACGATACCACAGTGGTGGGGCTCATCACCAAGGGGGACGATACTGCCTATCGGGACGAGGTGGAAAGGCTGACAGAATGGTGTGGGGAAAATAACCTGTTACTTAACGTCTCAAAGACTAAGGAAGTAATTATTGACTACAGGAGGAAGAAAACTGATATCTCACAACTGTACATCAGCGGAGTCTGTGTGGACAGAGTGTCAGACTTCCGCTTTTTGGGAGTTCACATCGAGGAGGATCTTACTTGGAAGGTGAATACCTCTGAGCTGCTAAAAAAGGCTCAGCAGAGACTGTACTTCCTGAGAGTGCTCAGGAAGAATAACATCACCCAGAGACTGCTGATGTCCTTTTATCTGAGCTCCATTGAGAGCATTCTAACGTACTGTATATGTGTATGGTACAGTAGTTGTACAGTAGCTCAGAAGAGAACACTCCAAAGTGTTATCAAATCTGCTCAGAAAATTGTTGGTTGTCCTCTTCCTTCTCTGGAAGAATTACACCGCTCCCGCTGCCTTAAAAAAGCCCAGAACATTATTAAAGACAATTCACACCCTGGCCATTCACGCTTTGAGTTGTTGCCATCAGGCAGACGGTACAGAGTAATTAAAACAAGGACTAATAGACTTAAGAACAGTTTTTATCCTATAGCAGTTACTGCACTTAATGCTGCTAATCCAAAATTATGTGCAAAAAGCGATTAGGATAACTATGACTAAAGGTTTGTGGATGCCTGTTTATTTTAGGTGTATTATATTTTTATATTTTAGCTGCTTTTATTTATTTTTATGGGTGTGTGTGTGTTAATATAAGTGTGTGGCACTGTTTTTAGATGGCACTTTAATTTCGTTGTACTTGTTACAATGACAATAAATTTGAACTTGAACTTGAACAGCCAATTTCCGGTAAAACTTTAACAAAACACTGGCCGTTGCTGTTAAAAATACCCTGTTTTTAGGTTTTAGAGACTTGTTCATTTCACTAATCAGCAATATAACATTTTCATACTACCCTGATTTTATTAAACATTGTCTACTCTCCAATAAAGTATTGGATGATCCTATTTCTATATTTAAATCAAAAATTGCATCTTCAGTACTAAATGTGAACCATGTTCTCAAAGTTTACATTTAAAGGTCCAAATCTGAATTCTCATCATTCACAGGTCCGGAAAATCTGGTTATTATATAAAATTGTCACGCATGGTAATAACTTTATGTAAATCATTTGTTTATATATCAAATCAACACAAATAGTTTGGAAAAAGTATTTTCTAATAAAGTACATTCATAACAAATGTGTATTTTGCATTTAAAGTAAAAATATTTAAACATGAAACACAAGAAGTATGCCAAAAGTAACCAGGTGCAAAATACAGAGCAACCTAATTAGAGAAATGGCACAGTTTGTTTTCCATCAGATGCATAAACCATGGCAAAAAAAGGTGTGGATGGTAGACTGAGACACTGACCTAAATTAGGGGTGCACCTATTCACCTTATTCCGCCCCGCCCATTTTTAATTCTTCACTCTTCCACATTTTTTCAACCCACTTCCGCTGCTAACATGGCACAGCCCATTCAGTAGCTAGTTTGGTGGTTAGAAGATTGTTTGTAGTTCCCTATAACTTTGGCAAAATGACAAATAACACTAAGGGCCCTATTTTAACGATCTGAAACGCAAGTGCGAAGCGCAACGCGCAAGTGAGTTTGTGGGCGGATCTTGGGCGCTGTTGCTATTTTCCCGGCGTGAGAAATAACTCTTGCGCCGGGCGCAAATCAATAAGGGGTTGGTCTGAAGTAGGTTCATTATTAATAGGTGTGGTTTGGGCGTAATGTCAAATAAACCAATCAGAACGCTGTCCAACGTTCCCTTTAAACGCAAGGGCGCAATTTCCATGGCGGGTTGCTATTATTATGACGGATATACCAGGCGCACGCCAGGAGCGGTTTACAGCTGAGGAGACCGACGTTCTTGTAAGAGCAGTCAAAGACAGAGAAGTTGTTTTGTATGGGGATAGGAGAAACCCGCCCAAATCAGCGTCGGTTAAACATACGTGAGAGGAAATAGCCACAGTCTCAGCTGGCATCCCCATCGTTGCGCCAAGCGCTACAATGATGTCAGGAGACGGAGGAATCCCAAGCTTGCCAGCATAAATCGGGAACGCCATGTAACGGGAGGTTGATCTGCCTCTACACAGATCTGTGTCCAACCTTACCGCTGAAAGGGTTTGGGGGCTTTGAAATCGGACCCAAGAAACGCAAGCAAGGTCCAACCCCAAAGTACTCTTACAAATCAAGTTCATATACATTAACCTCTTCAACCCTGAGGACCCTGTCCCGGGTCCAGAATTTCGTATTTTGACTTAATATAAAATATTCTTTTAATCTTTGATGCTCCGTCATGGACCCCAGTAACACATATGAGATACTGTTTGAAAGCTTAGAGTCTCTACTTTCTGCAGATATGCATCACTTTGACATATCTTTTACTGTAAGAAAGTTATTTACACTTAATTTACACTATCACCCCCCCAATATTTTATTATATCATTTAATATTTACATATTTCATATTTTTCAAAAATGACAAACATGGGCAAGTCTTATATCAAATGAAAGCTCTCATTCTCAGGAATAGGGCTACAGTGTTATTTTTGCTCTATTATTAACACATATCCAACAATCGCTGAATGAATAATAAGGTAAAAAATGGTCTTTTGTAAACATATGTGAAACTTGAGTGTGGACTGCCTCAGATAGCACAGATAGCCACAAATGATACACCATCTTTTATTTTAGGTCCTACTCTAAACAATGAGTCCATTCACAGCATTTTCTTTGGTTGTGTGCATATATAATCCCTTGCTATTTATTATATGTGCAAAACAAAAAATTAATATTTATATGAAAAATGTATTTTCACACCCTTTAGTAAAATAAGAATAACTTTTGAATGCGACATGCTAAAGAGTTCATTCTTTTTTTTTGGTGTTTACTGTCTGCTGCTGCTAACAACCAGAACTGTCTGCAGTCTGCTAGAGCACCCAGAACCAGAGTTATACACTATCAAAGACAGTATTTACAACATAAAAAAGAAAATTTGGTGTTTCATCATATGAAAAACAACAAAAATAACAAAATTTGTCACAAACAGCAGCTTTTTATGTAACTTCAAAGGGTTTTCTTTAAAATGATATAAAGAAATTGCATTTATTCCACTGTATGTGGTTATAGGGACACTTCAAATGTTATTAGGCAGAAATTGTATACAAAAAGGGTATTATTCCTCCCTTTAGTTGGAGTAAAATAACTTTTGCATAGATTATGATAGAGAAAAAATTCCTTTTTCCTCTGTAAGCTGACAATTGTTGGAATCAAACAAAACTGTCTTCAGGGACCTGAGATACCCAGGGCCAGAGTTATATACTTTCAAATAAAAACTTTAGAAAAAAACATCAAAAAGCGCCTATTTATTTTTGTGTTTATTAGAGGCCTGACATCACATACAACCATGTTGAGCACTTTTAACAGTGTTTTATGTAATTTCAAAGGGTTACCTGTAAAATGATACCAAACTTTTGTATGTAAACCTCTGCATGTGGGTATGGGATGCTTTTGAAATTGGGTAGGCCAAATCCAGGCGAAAATCCCCAAAATAGCTTCAGGGTGTAAGAAGTTAAGGTTTCTTGTGAAAACATTTTAATTATTATTTACATAAAATAAACGTAATACAGCCACACAACAAACTTATGAAAATATTTTAATCGTTATTTGCATGAGAATTTTTTAACGCAGCCACACAATAAATAAAAACTATCACCACAATGCTCACCACTATGATTTCCCTTATCTCGTGTATTAATATTTTTAAGTGTAACAATTTATGATTTGCAAAAATAACTGTTGCATCTGTGTAGATTAGATGCAAAGTGTATGCGCGTTGTGCACGCTATACATTATGGTCAAGCATGCGCCCTTAAAATAGCATAATGAACAACGCGCAACGCGCCACTGACTTTAAACTTTTTTTTTCTGGTCAGTGGCGCAATTGTTTTTTGAAAATAGCATCAGGGATGGTTTGCGCCGGAACACGCCTCTTTTTTTGCGCTGAACCGCCCAGGGAGCGCAAGTTAATTCCCTAGTTTGCCGACGTGCGTCTGTGGAGGGAAAAACCGGCTGTGCGCCAGTGCAAAATACGAATGATACATGCGTCACTGACAAAGTCAATTGCGCTGGGTGCAAGATAGGGCCCTAATGCTGTAAATGTTTTAAGATGGGAGCACGGAGAAAACTTACATACAACGCTCGGATAGTCTCTGTCCCATCAGTCGTTACATGGGTAGACGATATGAAGTGGCTGTGGCCACAGCAGGTAACCTACAGGACATATTTAACTACCTCATCCTGTCAGAAGGAGTTGATGGAGCAGCATTAAAAATTATTAAAGTACTGATGCCTACCAATATTTACACAGTGTGCCGTGTACTGTTACACAGTGATTTCGTCTTTTTTAAAATAAATGTGCACCCCAGCCAGTCCAATAACTCACAATCCATTTGTAATGTATCACGATAGAATTCATTTGCAAACTTGCCAAGACTAATTCATTCAAATCAAGAGACTTTAAAGCAGGATATGCAAGAATTATCTAAAAAAACTTTTTTACAAATTTTTAAATTTTTCAAAAAAAAAAAAAAAAAAAAAAATTTCAAGTCTTTATATAACAATACATAAGTAAAAGGTAAGTACTCTGAAAAGGAGAATATAAAAATCGAGTGTCTGTAGACCTCTCACCACTGTTTTAAACACAGCTCATTTTTCCATTCACTCCACCCCCTCCCTTCTGGGATTCTTCTAAAGCCACGCCCCCAAAACACATGAACGCGCGACGCTGACCGGCTCTCCTGGGAGCAGCATTTACCTCAGACGAGCGGAGAGGAAGGAGTGCGGTGCATGTAATAACATCATGTCACAATCACATGTAATAATACACCTAACTACTTTATCACTATGAATATAAACAAATAGGATGGCTTTTAGTACTCACTATTAAGTGTTTTGCATGGAAGAGTTTCCGTGATGAAAGCATTGTTGACTCTGATGAGGACTACACTCCGGAGACAATAACACTACCGCATCGTCGACTCGAGGAAAAGCCACGCAATATTTACTCTCGTTTGATTGATTCGTTTATTCCTTTGTTTGCCTTCGCTGACTGGATATGCAGGTACTGTGAGTTCTGAATGCTCTTTCTCTGCCATACTTTTGCTCTTCCTAGAGTGCCTCATGCACGTTCAAATCAATCGGGTGTGAGCATGTGTGGGCAGATCCCATAGCAACAGGGGTGTGCCATGGTCGCGAGAGAGAGTGATAGTCGCGCAAGCCAATAATTTTTTTCGTCCCGAATGGAAAAATTAGCTGTGTCGCGAGAGGTCTAAAGACACTTGAGTTTTATACTCTCTTTATCAGAGTATACATTTTAATTATGTATTTGTATATAAAGACAGTTTAAACAAATTTGTAAAAAAGTTTTTTAGATAATTCCTGCCTATCCTGCCTAAAATCCTTTTAAGTGGAATATACAGAGCTCACATATGGTTTAAGAAATTCCTGACAGATAGCATCTGATCACATTGTAAAGGTTTAATATAACTGCATGGCAGATAAAATCTGATCACATTGAAAAGGTTTAATATTACTGCATGACATCTGATCACATATGAAGGTTTAAAGCAGACATATCATGCTTTTAAATCTGTCCTTTTTACATATAAATCATCTATTTGTGGTCTATATAAAGCGAAGCTGCAATGCTTGGATCTGAATTCCTCATTATTATAGCCCCACAGGCCCCCTTTCTACCCCTTTTCTGATGTGCATCTGAGAGCAACTCGTTTTGGTACTGTCTTTTTAAATGCACGTCATACCCTACCCCCTCTCCAGGTTGCAGAGGTGACACTCGGTTAAACTCCTCCCCGTTCTCCTGTAGTTTTATAGCAGAGATACGATTATCTAGCGGCACAGAAACGTTTTATTTACTCGTTATTCACAAAATGTCAACAACGGAAGACTTGTCCATCCAGCCTTATATGTTCGCGCCAGAGTCGGAAATGGAGCGATATGAAAATGAAGACGACGAACCTGCAGAACAACGTCTTCATATGGAGGTATCGCAATGGTGTGTTAATGCTGGCTGTCTTATTTCCGAATATTAACAATTATATAGTTGACTATCATTCTTAGTTAATTGTAAGTTGTTGTAATATGCTATAACTTAATCCCGGGTTGATGACCACATGCGACATCCGCAGGCTGCAGCCTTCGGATTGAGAAACAGCACTGCTAAACCATGACTACCGTGTACTTTACTGTTTTTAAAGTTATTTACAGCCTACCGAAGTGCTCTGCTCGTCGTCTCCAAAGATATAAGTAATTGACCCCTCAATCAGACGAAGTCTATCGGCAAATCCTACTTTATACTGGTGGAGGTTGGTGAAATAGTTATCCTTGAAGTGCTTCGCGCACTAAAAAATGACATTTCTGTGAAAAATAAAACTCAACCAGGCACAGGTTCAACAACCGAACATTTTGATTTACTCTCTCGTAACTTCTGCAAATCCTTGAGTTCGGACTACAATATCGCAGCGAGAAATTGAAAATGGCGGATTGCTCGTAGTGTTGGGCTTGGAGTCGATGTCCTTATTCGGCAGTTCCGCTGCAAATACTGTGACGTAATTGTTCAAAAAACGTAATAGATAATAGAAAAATCAGAACAGGTTGGAAAATATGACCAAAACAGAATATAAAGATATCAACAAAGCACCTGAAGAGACTAATTTCAACTTTTATGTACTTCTAAACACTACAAATGTACAACAAAATGCATTTAAGAGCTAAGAAAGTGGATTTAGCATGATATGTCTCCTTTAATGTAACTGCCTGATAGCCAAGTAACATCTGATCACATATGAACGTTTAATGTAACTTTACAACAGGTAGCATGATCTGATCACATAGTAAAGGTTTATAAAAATAACTATGGACTAAGAAACAGCTAACTTTTCAGCAAGACCACCCTGCAATAAATTAAGACGCAGCTTTATCAGAGTCATCAGGAGCTGATCCCAAGCATATATCTGAAAGCTGTTAGTGTATGTACTGGTAAAGTGCTACCCATATAAAGCTGATAAAGATGGTTGTTTCTCAGCAGAGTTATGTACATTTGTGCCAGCTCAACACATTGGAGCAGTTTCTCGGACAGGGTTTACAGGACTAGGCCTAACTAATATTAGGACATTTTAGATTTTACAAACAAACCCTACAAAAAAACAATGACACTCGTATATGTTGAGGTATGTCAGTACAAGGTGTTTTTAAATTATTGTAGCTCAAACATGCATTAGCCTGGGACCAGGATAAGCCCTGTCCGGGAAACCGCACCATTGTTTTCCCATATCAGATGTAGGTTGCTTCAGGTTGATTTTGAAATGATTGGTTGTGATGATGGTTGTGATTTTAAGGTGTAGTTGTGGTCAGAGACTGATGGATCCTCCCATTGTGTTTCTGCATCACAGTTTAGGGACATGTTGATTGTATCATCCTCACAGTTGTCCACTGCTTCACCACACATCAATGTATCTGTGAAAATAATATAACCATAAACATTTTTATGTTAGTATTTAAAATAAACTTACATCATGAGAATTAATATTATGGTACCCTTACTTAAACAGAACAGTGTGTAAGAGAAAGATGCATTAAAAAGAGACAGTAACGTTATACACACAACCTCTAACTTCAGTGTTAAATAATATGTCATTTAATAGGTCATTATCAATATCTGAATGAGAAATGAACTGACCCCCTAGCATCGGAAATCTCGGTAACTTGTAGGAATCACGTAGCCTGGTAGAACCATCCTCTGCTATTTTGCTTCGCTTCATAGACAGTCTGGCTGGGCATAATTGACAATCGTTTTCCTTCTCATGGGAGGGGCTTGTCTGAAGTTTAAAATCATTGGTCTAAACGTAAGCCAATCACATAACGTTTGGATATGATGTGCGTTATGCGCCAGCTCAGCCGCATCAAATTTCTGCTGTAAAACACACGCATGATGTGAAAACAAACCCATCGAGCGAAATACCGAAGTTAACATGGCTATGAACGACTTCTGCAGATTATGTAAAGTAAATCGGGCCAGAGCTAGTTGAACACTATCCTTACGGTGTCTTTCCACTCACGTCTAAGTGGAGGAACGCCCCTCTCTCCTCTCAAACTCTTCCACCAGACGGCCATAACCATATGTAAATTAAATCTTCCTACCTTTTTTTCTGGTTAATCAGGAACGTCACCAAAGAATGTTTGCCCACGCGTCCTCCACCGTTAACTGTGAACAATGAAATTTCCTTCCATGATATCTCGATTGTTGTGCACGTCAAGCTGTGCTGCACACAGTTTCTCGCTGACGATCGATAATAGTTGATAAATTAAACTTTTCCCAAAACCTGTCGGGAGTAGGGCAACAACATAATCTCCATTCAAAATGTTTAACAAACACTTTTCTTGTTCGGGATTAAGTTGGCAAGTGCCGGTTCTCCACAACAGAGCAAATAGCTTTCTGTGCCTCCATGTCCACTACAAACTACAACCGTACATTCGGCGCTTAGCGTCTACGTCACGGCTCTCAGCCCGCCCTCTGTTCATTGATTCGCCGGTTGTTTTGAGACCTGAGGAAAACGGTTTGAATGGGAGGTATCTCAGACTGAGTACAGAAGCGTAATGAAATTTAGCGGAAGTACAAAGTCTGACGTAGTCAGGCTAGGAATCACGTGAGCTACTGTAAAAATGTAATGTACTATAATATCTTGTTGTACTATCGTAAATATAAAAATATAGGTGGGCAATGAAAATTATTCAAAATAGTTGTATTTTATTAACTAACGTTACTGATCTTAAGTGTATTCATAGAACGGACTTCACAAATCTAACGTTAGGCGAACGAGCCCATAGTTAGCTATGTTAGCTTACCTGAAACTGACCACCTTTTCAACTCCAGGAGTGGCTTCAAGTTACCGGAACATCGTAGCCGAACTATTACTCAGGATAAGGGTGTTCCTCAGACGCTTTCCCGTCCATTAAAATTGGTAAGAAACAAACATAAAGGCGCTTGAGTGAGCTTTTTAAGTTTAACGGGTCGCCTTCAGCCTCAAATGGCGCCACCCTTGTTGTCATAAAAAATAAGGTGAATAAATCAGCAGTTGATGCTTGCTACGTTCTCAATGAATTACCATGAAATGCCACTACATCCAAAAGCCAGAGGGCGCTCTTGTGCAGAAACTCAACATGCGCTGCAGATGAAGAACCAGACACACGCAGCTCCAGGAAATGTCTTAAGGATATATTTATTGCTGTTCTTCAAACCCTTTTCAGGTATTTTCATGATAATAAAGAATATAATGATCATGTTTGACGAGTGTTGCTTTTTCAAAAGCATGTTATAAACGACTCAAACCAACAGTGATTTCAGACTGATAAGGACTTTCTGATCAAAAGCGTAGTACATGAAGTAGCTGTGCATAATATCTGGGTGTGATGGCTACAGCGTCACACAGGAAATTTTTTAATAACTTGTTTTATTTTCAGAGAAGAAATACTCTTAAAAATAGATGGTTTACAAGTTTAATATATATTTTCAAAGTAGAAAATGCACACATTTAATATAGACATTATAAACATTTTTGTAATTCTTGTTCATAAAAGCAACCATCAATAATATGTTATCATAATTCTGTAATTTGTAGACAGGAGGATTTCATGGTATGCACTCTGTGATTGTAAAATACTCTGTGTAATTCTGCTCATAACCTTTCGCGAACAGGCCCCTAACCTTGGAGATTCTAACAACATCCCCGATCTGTATTTTCAGGTTTGTCTTGTTGCACACCTGCAAGCCCATACAGGTTTTCAAACACAACATGTTCAATATCTTTGTTGACATCCATAGGCCTCATCTTAATACTCCTGTGATTACTGGTATTGTAGCTCTGTGTGATATCTTGTAACACGTCAATGTACATCCTGGAGTTTGTGGCTGTTTAAAAACGCCACATTATGATTTTCAAACTTGTATTAAATTTTTCAATTATAGATGCTTTTAAATCATGTGACAGCAAAATGATGAATGTTATAGTTTTTAACAACATCTTGAAAATGTTTGTTAAAACATTATTTCCCCTTATCCGTCTGCATTTTTTGAGGTACACGTCCTTCCTTAAGTATAAATTCAAAAGCGTTAGCGACATTAATACCCATTTTGTTCTTTAAACTACTAAACACATCTATGCATGTGAGTAAAAATGCATGACATAAAAATGACAACCAAAAAAATCTTTTAACTTGCACCAAAAAATACAAAACCTTTTGATTGACACATCAATAAAAATGACAAACAATCATGCAACAACTAACAGACAAAAAAGAATTGCAGCTCTTTGATTTACGCATTATAAAATGACGGGCATTTGGACTGTCGGCTAAAAACCCATAAAAATGTCACTCAAAACTGGACAGCGCATACAATTTTTTGATTGATAGGGGTGGGACCATCTGTAAAAGTATGGTTGACAGGGGGCCATAAATCTTTTTTTGACAGGAGGTACCTAATATTAACTACTTATGAGCACACAGTGAGTGCACAGTGTGGTTACACTATTAGATCACTTCACTGTGACCCACAAATTGTGACCACATTATAAACTGGACAGCACATACAATTTTTTGATTGATAGGGGTGGGACCATCTGTAAAAGTATGATTGACGGGGCCATAAATCTTTTTTTGACAGGAGGTACCTTATATTAACTACTTATGAGCACACAGTGAGTGCGCAGTGTGGTTACACTATTAGATCACTTCACTGTGACCCACAAATTGTGACCACATTATGAGGATCTTGTGAGCTTTTGGTGACTTCACTGAGAGAATTGTTGACTGGGAAGGTAATGGGTCATGTGCTGTACGGTACATTCTGCATCATTCATGTCTTTCATAACATAAGGCTACATGTAGCAATAAAATAGTGTTGTTCCTTTTAAAAAGTGTTTTTTTATTGCCTTGTGGCATCGTGAGAGGTAGGGTATCACCAAAGTGTGGGTTGTTTCACAAAACGAGTCCAGGCAGAGATCAAATCATTGGGTTCTTTTTAATCATCAACTTAAATACCAAAACGATTTTTAACCAAAACTATTCCAGCTTCTCTTTGTGTGTCCTATCAAGACTCTCTGTTCTCAGTTCATTAACAGCTTTTCTCCTTCATTCGCAACAGCTGTCTCCACCATTGAGAAACCTGGTAATTGTAGTCCGGGACCCGGTGACCATCTTGGTTTGTAGTCCCCATGCTGCAACCACCTAGATGGCATGGCAGATAGCTTGCCTCTATTACATACCCTCTCACAATGCCACACACCCCCCTTTTCTGCTCTGTGGCTCGTGGTTGCAGGGAGAAAGTGTAGAGGGCTTCTCGTCGTGAGAGGGCATCAGTGTTGCCATGGCAAGGTCCGGGCCTGTGAATGACAGAGAAATTAAATGCTTGGAGGCTCAGGAACCATCGAGTTACCCTCCTATTGGTCTCTTTATTCCTTGCCATCCATTGTAATGGGCATGGTCTGTTACCAGGACAAACTTCCGCCCTAGAAGGTAGTACTACCCCAAGACCCACCTCTGATGCATCCGTGTGTACTATAAAAGACTTCTTAAAGTCAGGTGCCACCAGGACAGGATGAGATGTCAGGGCCTTCTTTAGTTGTGCAAATGATTCTTCAGCCTTTTCAGACCATTTCACCATCCTGGAGTGTTGTTTCGTGGTCATTTCTGTGAGGGGAGCAATCATACTAGCAAAGTAAGGGACAAACCTTCTGTAGTAATTGGCCAGGCCTATGAAAGACTTAACTTGTGTCTTTGTGGACAGCCTAGGCCAGTCCTAAATGGCCTTGATTTTGGGCTCTTGGGGTTTAACTAGGCCTCGTCCTATAGTGTATCCCAGGTAGTTTGTTTCACAAAAGGCTAGTTTGCACTTTTTAGGGTTAGCAGTGAGGCCCGTCTCTCTTACTGAATTCAACACTTTCTGTACTTGCATTAAGTGGGTTTCCCAGTCCCGGCTATACACGACCACATCATCTAAATACGTTGCAGCATACCTTTGGTAAGATTGGAGGACGCGGTCCATCAGCCTCTGAAAAGTCGCTGGTGCCCCATGAAGGCCAAAAGGTAGACAAACATAATGGTATAGCCCCTCTGGGGTAGCGAAGGCTGTCTTTTCTTTGGATTCTGGAGAATGAGGAACCTGCCAGTATCCTTTGGTTAAATCAAGGGTGGTAATAAATCTGGCCTTGCCCAGGCAATCGATCAACTCATCTACATGTGGCATTGGATAAGAATCAAACTGTGACACTTCATTTAGTTTCCTGAAGTTATACAGAATCTTATTGTTCCATCTGGCTTGGGAACCAGCACAATAGGGCTTGACCAGGCACTCTGAGATTCTTCAATGACCCCTAGTTTTAGCATTTTCCTTACCTCCTCTTTGATAGCTTTTCGCCGTGCTTCAGGGACTCTGTATGGCATTGGTGTATGATTTTGCCAGGTATCGAGCGGATTTCATGTTGGATCAAGTGGGTGTGACCAGGTTCAAAAGAAAAAACATCTCTATTCTGCTCTACTAACTCCAACCTGTAGCTGCTGTGGTGTCAGGTCTGGACTGACTTGGATTTCTTCTCTTGGACCATTAACCTTCTCTGTAGTTAGGCCCCCACCAAACAATGCGTCTCTTGCATGCCACTTTTTCAGAAGGTTAACATGGTAAATTTGTTGTAACTTCCTCTTAACTGGTTGATTCACTTTATAATTTACTTCTCCAACTCTCTCTGCAACTTTAAATGGCCCTTGCCAGGTGGCGAGGAACTTGCTTTCTGTCGTGGGTATGAGCACTAACACCTTATCTCCTGTTTGGAACTCCCTAGGCTGTGCTGTCCGGTTATAGGTGGCTTGTTGTTCCCTCTGGGCCTTTTCCATGTGCTCTCTGACAATGGGGAACACTGCTGCCATCCTCTCTTTCATAGTTTCCACATGTTCAATTAGAGTCCTGTGTGGACATGGCTGTTGTTCCCAAGATTCTTTGGCAATGTCTAAAAGACCTCTTGGCTTGTGTGGATAAAGCAATTCAAAAGGGGAGAATCCCGTGGGGCCTGGGGTACCTCTCTCATTGAAAATAGAAGGTAGGGTAGAAGCTGGTCCCAGAGCTAGCTCTACTAAGGAAAAACGGGTGCTGGTAGTATTAACCCCATGATAAATGGGGTTTCACCGGTTTGAGGAGAGAACATGAGAGGAAACCGGCTCGACACGATCACTATAGAATCTAGTAAACGTGTTAGGTGTTGCCAGCCAGCAGCTCTGCAGATGTATGTCAGTGAGGAACCATGAGCTTATACCCAAGATGATGTAATACTTCTTGTAGAGTGAGCTTTCAACTTAAATGGACATGGGATGCCCTGCATTTGATAAGCAAGGGCGATGTTGTCTACTCTGCTTAGTGACAGCTTTCCCTTTCTGCTGACCACTGTTACAAACAAAGAGCTGGTCTGAGGTCCTGAAGCTTTGAGTTATGTCCACGTACAACCACAGTCCATGAACGGGGCATAACAAAGCTAGGACTAGGTCTGCCTCCTCTGGGGCAGCGCTTGCAGTCTCACCATCTGATCTTTGAAAGTGGTGGGAACCTTGGGCACAAAGCCGGGTTTGGGTCTTAATGTAACACTAAAGACAGCAGTTCCAATCTGAAGGCACAATTCATCGACCGAAAATGCACTTGTAAAGGGCACTTGTGCATACTATGGCATGTCTGGAGACCTGTTTCAGGGGTACACCAAGCCAGAGAAATGACGGGTCTCACCACAGAGTGAAATTGTGATGGCAAACTTGTGTAATGGTTACACAGTGCAGGCGCTGTGCCATGCCCTCCCTGGGACTCGGTCGTGAAGCAAACATTGAAGCAATCTCATATGAAACAGCCCAAGTGGTGTCATTCCCCCCGCTGCTGCCATATGCTCCAGAAGCCTCTGAAATTGAAACGTGTTTAAGCAAGTCAGTATTGACTGACTGTTAGACATGCCATTAGTTTAACCGAGTCCAGAATCATACTGAGAAAAGAAATCTTCTACATGGAGCACAGCTTGCTCTTCTCCCAGTTGACCTGAAGACCCAAACGAGCAAGGTACCTGAGCAATAAGTCTCTGTGTTCGCAAAGCGTCTTCTGAGATTGAGCTATTATAAGGCAGTCGTTGAGATAAGCTAAGATGCAAACACAGCTCTCTCTCAGGGGGGCAAGAGCCCCCTTTGCAACTTTCGTGAAGACACATCTTGAACGGCATTCTGTGAAATGCACAGTTCAGCGAGCGCAAATCCAAGATCAGTCATAACCCACCACTTTTCTTGGATACTGGCAGGTAAGGGCTGTAAAACCCAGACCTCATCTCTGCTAGAGCGATCGGCTGTATTGCGTCCTTCACCAGTGGACTGCGGTCTCTGCACGCAGTATGTGTGGTTGGCACCTTTCACTGTAGTGAAGTGGATGCCCTTTTTGGGGAGACACTGGTTGAACTGAATCGCATTGTGGGGTACTCCAGCTGCTCGACCAACCCCACTGGCAATAGATTAAGGGGAGGACGGGAGGTTTTGTGACCGCTCTTAGTTGCCAAGTTCCTCTGGAGACCTGGAAAAGGAAGGGGACATCACGCTTTTTGTGGATTTGTGAATGCTGGCTGAAAACCTGAAGGAACAGTAATTAACTGAAACAAAACTGAAACAAATAACGAGGGTCATGCTCTCGCAGAGAGAAAATTAAGCCTCCACAAACGCTGCCTCAGTATGACGAGAGGCAATGATCGAGTTTCTCAAAGTTGATTGGTTCCCAATAGCGTGTTCCAAATATGTTGGTCACGATGTGATGTCATAGTGACCGACTGAAAGGGAACGGTTTGTTTTGTTTAAAAGCAGAAGGGCTGTTCTTTCATTTGAGATATTGTATGTTTATATATTTTAAGAAGAACGTTTTCTAGAAGGCATTAAACTTTTTCTAGAAGGCGGGGAGGGGACCAGAGAATATAACATTGTTTGACATTGTTTTTGCAATTTCACACACCTCTTTAACATTATTTTCTGGTGCCATTAGTGCAGACGTGAATAACAATCTTAGTTTAGAATGACTTACGTTTAGAAACTTACGTTTAGAATTAGCGAGCACTTTAAGTTTGGATCTAATGTCAAACGCTCTGGCTCCCAGTATACATACAGGTAAGTTGGCTGGTGCCTCTATTTTCAATGTTCCACTGATAATAGAATCACCTATAACCAGGGTGCTTGTGACAGGCATCTCAGCTTGTGTGTTGCTGAGTGGGGAGGTCCTGTTTTAAATTATAACAGGAGCATAAGATGGATGTCGTTTATGACTATGCCGCCTTACAGTCAACCAGTTAGTCAGACGCCTTGACTCTGATGTCGGAATCAAGCCATGTGCATTACTCATAACACTAGGTGCATCTAAAACATTGTCTGCAACATTAACACTAGCAGTCTAACTATCTTTGACTAGAGATCGGATGAGCGCTTCTAGTTCTGCAACCTTCTCCATCAGCCTTATTACTTCATTACAGTTAGAGCATGTAAAACCTTCTTTGCTGATAGAAGAAGTTGGAAAATGGAAGGGTGGTTGTGCTAAGGGCTATGTGGCTGTCCTTAAAGTGGAGCAGCCAGTTGCAATGTAGTTGTTTCCAGCCACCACTGCGTCTTCATTTCTTCTGGCAGGTGTGTTTGTAGAACAGATCTCCAGGCAAGGTGTGGTATTTACGGATGCCTCCACCATGTGATGCAGTATCAGGAATCTGGTTGGAACCCCAGTTGCATTGGCACAACAACTCCCTCAAGGTGTGGACAGTATATCTTGCTCTCGACTGCCTCAAAAGCGAGTTACAAGGCAAAGATGTTCTAGTCTACAAGACACGCTTATGCACAGAAGTAGAACCTTTTTTGTCAAACAGTTCATTAGTGTTGTTTTCTTTTTGCTGCAATGGTTGGAGAGGAGGCTGTTCCCCTTCACGATTTTAGTTTATATTGCTGCAATCTCCGCCAATCATGACCCTATAGAAGGTAGGTCGGTTGGTCAACACGACCTGGTCATCAGGTTCCTTGGGGGGGCGAGGAGATTAAAGCCCAATCCCATTTCTCTGTCTTACCCCTTCCCCTTACCCCTACCCCTTAGTTTTGCATGTTCACGTGAGAGTAAGGACCAATCGGGATAGCCCTTTCGCTCTCGTGAACGTGCAAAACTAAGGGGTAGGGGTAAGGGGAAGGGTTAAGACAGAGAAATGGGATTGGGCCTAAATCCAGATCGGCTGACATTTGTAGAGCTACAGGCTGGGCGACACCGAACACGTTCATTACATTCTATAGTGTTCGTGTCGAGCTGGTTCCACCTGTGTTCTCACCTGAAACGGGTATAAGCACTGAGAGCACTGAAAGTAGAAGTGGCCAACTGAAAGGGGACTTCTCGATCACGGATGTAACCCTCGTTTCCTGAAGGAAGGGAAATGAGATGTCGCATTCCATCACAACGGTTGCAGGCAAATGCAAATGATGCATGCCAATATGCATTGCATGTTTTTTAGACACACAAAGCAGATTGGTCTCCACCGAGCTCCCAATTAGTTGGTCATCAACATGACATCTCTGTTCCCTTCTTACACGAACCAATGTGTTACTTCCATATCCGAGATGTTTTTTGGAGGTTTAAAAGCTACCTTAATGTCCTTATATACTGTATACTGTCCAGAAAACCACCCCTATGTATTTTAAACATTAAGCATAGACAAGAACAGACATTTTGGAAGTTAAAAGGACACTTCACCCATTTGCATTAAGCTTTGTATAGTTAGAACCCCAGTCATGTTTTTGAGAGGTCATGCACTGTTTCCTCATTTGCCGCTGATACAGGAGAAATAAAGATTTCAGTGTTGCACTTCTTTCTTTCAATGATGTAAAAATCATCATTTTGCATCATTGAAAGCAGGAAGTCCAAAATCTTTGTTGAGGGGGTGAGACTGTCACACCGAGGGGCTGGCTACTAATGGCTAAAGCCACGCCCCCCTTCAACTTCCACCTCGAGGAGGTCCCCAAAGCCAACCCAATGACCAGACAACAACAAGGACAGGTAAGTATAAAAATAATTCTTTATTGATTTAATAAATAGTTAAAATGTTCTTGGGAAATGGGGAAGGGGGATTTAAAACTAATATCCATCTCTGCCCTCCAGGTGGGCCGCGGACAGGGAACAAGGGGCAACGGAATGTCCAGGACACTGAGGACCAGGGGGGAGGCGTGGGACTCAGGCTCCAACCTGGTCTCTGCTATCCGTGGCGCGCTCCTTTGTCCTCCTCTCTGCTGGACACAGCGTACCGTAAGTACAGGTTCCTTCGATCTCTCCTCAGGTTATTCACTCTCTCGCTGTTCTCTCCTTCACAGGCATCAACTTGGACACAGAAGCACAGTTAATCGGCTTTGAATGGCTCTCACCTCTCTGCTGGACTCAGCGTACCATAAGTACAGGTTTCTTCGATCTCTCCTCAGATTATTCACTCTCTCTGTTCTTCCCTTCACAGGTATCAACTTGGACACAGAAGCACAGTTAATCGGCTTTGAATGGCTCACACCTCTCTGCTGGACTCAGCGTACCATAAGTACAGGTTTCTTCGATCTCTCCTCAGATTATTCACTCTCTCTGTTCTTCCCTTCACAGGTATCAACTTGGACACAGAAGCACAGTTAATCGGCTTTGAATGGCTCCCACCTCTCTGCTCTCTGCTGGACACAGCGTACCGTAAGTACAGGTTTCTTCGATCTCTCCTCAGGTTATTCACTCTCTCGCTATTCTCTCCTTCACAGGTATCAACTTGGACACAGTGTCTAGTGGAGCAAGTCGTCCCTACGTGGCGTCGGGGGCGAACCCTCTCGACGGCTGTGCGGTGGCAGGGGGGTGGGATAGCTCAACGTCTCACCGGGCCGAGCGCTTCCCTTTCCTCGCTGCCGTCAGGCGTTCGAACGCTGGACAGGGGCGCCCCTTTGTAGAGGCCACGGGTCGAGGAAATCGCTTCACCTCGCTCTCTGCAACAATAAGACTCGCACAGTTGACAGTATTGAATGATAATAGCCACAAATCGTACTCACAATGCTGCTGCTTCTCCAGCTCTTCGTGTCCGCTCGCCACACCCACCAAATGTCTAGGCGGGCAAGGATCGTCCCGGGGCACAGTGCTACTTTCTGGGATCTGAAACACGCTCACAACATATGTAAAGCTGTATTAAGCTAAGGCCGGCAGCCTCTTGGTCTTCCCTGAACGAAATGCGTGAAGGCGGGGGTCTGTCAGACAGGACATACAGTAATCCACAGCAACCCACAGCAATATACAACACCACGTCAACTTAAAGGTTTTCACAGCACAAAGACTCACCCACCACGCTCAGTGCACAAAAGGGACTCCCGTCTTCCTTTACTTCACTTCGGTCAGACCTGGCGATGAATAATGCGGCCCAGCTAGTGGTGTCGTCGTTGTGACGGCTTCGGTGAATGTCCACTCGGCTCACCCACCACGCTATAATAGGGGTAGGGCCGCCTCCTTCCTCCTAGAGGAGAGTTCTAGCATACACCAGGTCAATATGCCAATCACTTGCATTTGCTTTGGTACTCACAGCGTTTGTTGATTTAAATATCCCCTTTCACTTCGTCTCAATCCGTCATGCGTTTGTTCTTCTCATCACCTTTAAGGTTTGTAATGTCCTCAACATTTACTGTTCAGCCTGTGAGAGAGAGAGAGTTTAACAGCCACAAAACATAGCGTACCAGCAGGCACAACGCAGTGCTTACACACACCCAAAGGGAACTCAAGGGATCAATGTTTAAAAAAAAACCCTCCGGTGCAGTGCTCCTTTAACTCACAGCCCCGTCCTTTTTCGCCTCTCCTGGCTGCCGCACTCTTTCCTCTCGCTATAAGCGCTCTTGTGGATCAACGGCGCCCTCCGGCTCTTCCAAGGACGGGGCATGTGGTTCAGTCTGCCCTAGGCAATAAAAAGGAGCTCATGCCCGAAACACTCTTCTCTTGTGTGCTGCTACAGCTCCATTTATGTGTCCCGTCCTCATCTCTTCCTCCAATCGGAGCTGCTTCTTTAATGTGCTGCACCTGTGGCTCGTTTCTGCACAATTTGCGTTGCCCGGGAGACCAGGAAGTGAAGGGTGCGTTTAAAAATTCTGCCCGGGCGGAACCTCTCTTCTCCATTTTTGGTTCCGCCCTAAGTCACCTTGTGACATCCTCCCCCGCCAATCCGTTCTAGTCCCTAGAACGGCTCTTTGTAGGGACGGGTAAAAATGGTGTAGGGTCTCTCTTTAAAAACAGGACGGGCATGGTACGGGGTTGGGCTGCGGGCCCTGCGTTGTCGGTCATTGGGCGAACTTGGTTACTCAACTCGAGGTGGAGCCCTGCCGACTACGCCAAAATCTGTCACACCGAGGGGCTGGCTACTAATGGCTAAAGCCACGCCCCCTTCAACTTCCACCTCGAGGAGGTCCCCAAAGCCAACCCAATGACCAGACAACAACAAGGACAGGTAAGTATAAAAATAATTCTTTATTGATTTAATAAATAGTTAAAATGTTCTTGGGAAATGGGGAAGGGGGATTTAAAACTAATATCCATCTCTGCCCTCCAGGTGGGCCGCGGACAGGGAACAAGGGGCAACGGAATGTCCAGGACACTGAGGACCAGGGGGGAGGCGTGGGACTCAGGCTCCAACCTGGTCTCTGCTATCCGTGGCGCGCTCCTTTGTCCTCCTCTCTGCTGGACACAGCGTACCGTAAGTACAGGTTCCTTCGATCTCTCCTCAGGTTATTCACTCTCTCGCTGTTCTCTCCTTCACAGGCATCAACTTGGACACAGAAGCACAGTTAATCGGCTTTGAATGGCTCTCACCTCTCTGCTGGACTCAGCGTACCATAAGTACAGGTTTCTTCGATCTCTCCTCAGATTATTCACTCTCTCTGTTCTTCCCTTCACAGGTATCAACTTGGACACAGAAGCACAGTTAATCGGCTTTGAATGGCTCTCACCTCTCTGCTGGACTCAGCGTACCATAAGTACAGGTTTCTTCGATCTCTCCTCAGATTATTCACTCTCTCTGTTCTTCCCTTCACAGGTATCAACTTGGACACAGAAGCACAGTTAATCGGCTTTGAATGGCTCCCACCTCTCTGCTGGACACAGCGTACCGTAAGTACAGGTTTCTTCGATCTCTCCTCAGGTTATTCACTCTCTCGCTATTCTCTCCTTCACAGGTATCAACTTGGACACAGTGTCTAGTGGAGCAAGTCGTCCCTACGTGGCGTCGGGGGCGAACCCTCTCGACGGCTGTGCGGTGGCAGGGGGGTGGGATAGCTCAACATCTCACCGGGCCGAGCGCTTCCCTTTCCTCGCTGCCGTCAGGCGTTCGAACGCTGGACAGGGGCGCCCCTTTGTAGAGGCCACGGGACGAGGAGATCGCTTCACCTCGCTCTCTGCAACAATAAGACTCGCACAGTTGACAGTATTGAATGATAATAGCCACAAATCGTACTCACAATGCTGCTGCTTCTCCAGCTCTTCGTGTCCGCTCGCCACACCCACCAAATGTCTAGGCGGGCAAGGATCGTCCCGGGGCACAGTGCTACTTTCTGGGATCTGAAACACGCTCACAACATATGTAAAGCTGTATTAAGCTAAGGCCGGCAGCCTCTTGGTCTTCCCTGAACGAAATGCGTGAAGGCGGGGGTCTGTCAGACAGGACATACAGTAATCCACAGCAACCCACAGCAATATACAACACCACGTCAACTTAAAGGTTTTCACAGCACAAAGACTCACCCACCACGCTCAGTGCACAAAAGGGACTCCCGTCTTCCTTTACTTCACTATGGTCAGACCTGGCTATGAATAATGCGGCCCAGCTAGTGGTGTCGTCGTTGTGACGGCTTCGGTGAATGTCCACTCGGCTCACCCACCACGCTATAATAGGGGTAGGGCCGCCTCCTTCCTCCTAGAGGAGAGTTCTAGCATACACCAGGTCAATATGCCAATCACTTGCATTTGCTCTGGTACTCACAGCGTTTGTTGATTTAAATATCCCCTTTCACTTCGTCTCAATCCGTCATGCGTTCGTTCTTCTCATCACCTTTAAGGTTTGTAATGTCCTCAACATTTACTGTTCAGCCTGTGAGAGAGAGAGAGTCTAACAGCCACAAAACATAGCGTACCAGCAGGCACAACACAGTGCTTACACACACCCAAAGGGAACTCAAGGGATCAATGTTTCAAAAAAAAACCCTCCGGTGCAGTGCTCCTTTAACTCACAGCCCCGTCCTTTTTCGCCTCTCCTGGCTGCCGCACTCTTTCCTCTCGCTATAAGCGCTCTTGTGGATCAACAGCGCCCTCCGGCTCTTCCAAGGACGGGGCATGTGGTTCAGTCTGCCCTAGGCAATAAAAAGGAGCTCATGCCCGAAACACTCTTCTCTTGTGTGCTGCTACAGCTCCATTTATGTGTCCCGTCCTCATCTCTTCCTCCAATCGGAGCTGCTTCTTTAATGTGCTGCACCTGTGGCTCGTTTCTGCACAATTTGCGTTGCCCGGGAGACCAGGAAGTGAAGGGTGCGTTTAAAAATTCTGCCCGGGCGCAATCTCTCTTCTCCATTTTTGGTTCCGCCCTAAGTCACCTTGTGACAAGACTACAAACACCTCTTTTCTCGGCCAAATAGGCACCAAATTCGAAATGAATGTTACATTACGACTACAAATATGACACACTTTCAATAAAGATTAATGTTTCTACGTGTGAAATGCTCCTTTAAACACATTTTGCAGGTTTACAAGGTTACCATTTTCAGGAGCAGTAGTGAAATTTCATGTGTCAATCATAATAACGGACACAGATTTCAAAGCAGGATGAAGGATAACTAAGAACCAGAACTTGAATATTTCAACTTTTTCAGTCATAAAAATGTTTTAGTTTAAATGTCTAACAAACGTTTAAAGGGTGCAAACATTTATGTGATTCATGTGTTATCTAATGTGTTGTATTGTCCGTGTGATGACCATTAAATTAGCTGTTTTCTATATATTATGCATAAGGTTAAGAATGACTGTGATCATATTATTAATGAAGTAAATTAACTTGGTTATTCCTTGGGTCTTCCTGATGTTAGAACATTTATTAAAAAAAAAGATAATTGAAAATGTATTTCTGTAATGTTTAATTTTCTTTTTTTGGTGAAAGTGGATCCATTTCAGGTCTGTGCTCATCAAGATATGAAGACTCAGGAGTGGGACAAAAGAAGGACGATGGGGTGTAAATTCCAATAGACACTTAAAACATTAAGGTAAATTGAATGTTGAGGTTCATGTAGGCATCTTTGTATTTATATATCAAGATGTATACTCAATATGGCTAAATAGCCACATTGTGATTTCAGGGAAAGTTTATAAATACAGAGAGCTGGACAGTGGTTTCATTGATTAGGTGAGTAAGAACTGACCATAGCCTAACATTACTTTAGTTACGCGAATTGCATTGTTGAATACAAACTAAAATGTTAAAATACATTTTTTTTTTGAATAATGGAATACTGTGAAATTATTTTCTGTTAATCATCTGCTGTGTTTACTTCAGGTAAAAAGGTGGGACAAGGATGCTGACAGGACAGGAGGAGGTGACATTCAGGTTAGTGACAGTAAATCAGGGCCACCATTTAATTTAATGTTAATTTGTTTGCTTGCTTTTACTTGTGTGTTATTTAATTAGACTCCAGAATCAATACTTGACAAATCTTTAAAATTATATCTGCAAAGCTGAATTTCTCATGGGTGGATAAAGTATGACAGCAATAGTGAAGACCTTAGACGTGCACTACATGATTCTTCTCACAAATTGATCTTTACTCACTCCTATTTCCTTTATATTGATTTGTCTTATTTGTCTTGGTAAATAATAATGGGGATTTTTCTAATATAGTATATTTTAAGTACATGCTCAGGACATATCTAATTTGCTTTTAAGTACTTTAAGTGCATTTTATTTAGACATTTAACGCAGCCAATTTCGTCCAAAGCAACTTGAAGAAGAAAACAACAAGCAGTTCACCCTAAAAGGTTCATCTTCTAATCTTCTAATCTAACTCTCTGTTTTGAAGCATATATTTATGCTTTTAATTACTTTATTATATGGCTTTGGCTTGATAACAAATATTCATTTGTATCTATTCTCTTATATCTTCTATAACATTGGGCTGCTGTAATGTTTACGTTTATGGAAAGAGGAACTGAGAAGAAAAGCTAGGCTGGAAGCAGTACTTCTTGTTGAGGACAATCCTGAATAGGAACACTTTCTCCTTCACATACATGTCACAAGGTGACGATCTTTTTGGGGCGGAACCAAAAGTTGGGAAAGTTTGGTTCCGCCCGGATGTTTCCGCCCAGACCGGAGAAAGGAAACACCGGACATCCGGCAGTTTCGCGAAGGGCTGTAATCAGTCGATTAAGCACAGCTGTGTGTAGTTAAGGAGATCGCCGGGTGATTGGACAACTGGAGTACACGGAGGAGTATTTAAAGAGCAGTTAAATCACAGTTGGGGAAGTTTTAGTGTGTGCTGAGGAACGGAGCTGTGCTCGTTGATAGACGTGGTGGCTGTCTACATTTTCTCTCTCTCTCTCGTTGTAGTCTGCGGTGGACATGCTGGAGTAACAGGAAAATCCTATGGGTAGAAGAAACCTTGGTCTAAGCAGCACCTTTAAAGGAGTAAAGCAGGAAGAAAACCGACTTTTGTTTTGCAACGTAAACAAAGGCAAACCGCTGTGAGTATCAACTCTGGTGTGGAGCAACTTGTAAAAATTAGCCAGTGCAATTGTTGGATACCTCCAGGAGAAGGAGGGCGGCCCTACCCCTGAAACAGCGTGGTGGGTGAGCCGCAGAAGCGTCCATCCAAGCAGCCACAGCAACGAATTACTATTCAGGTCGTATTTCCATCGCCCTTCTTTCAGCCCAAGTGAAGTGGAGGACGCCGGGCGTTTCCTTTGTTGTGTACACTGATAGTGTGGTGAGTGAGTCTTTGCAATTAGTAAACTTTTCACGTTGAAGTGGTGCTGTGTATTTGCTGTGGGTTGCTGTGTGTCTTGTCAGACGAAGCCCCGCATCATCTATTTTTCACTGGGCAGAGAACGGAGAGGCTAACGACCTCAGAAATTACCAGCTACTATACGCAGTGTGCGGTTTGGAGTGTGAAGTGACGCAGATCAAGAGCTGTCAACGACTGTGAGTACAATATTGGATTATTCGTAGTGAAAACTTACCTGTGTCTGCCCTTGTCACAGAGTCAGAGGCGAAAGAGTTCCGCCGCCCCGCGGTCCCTACAAAGGGGCGCCCCTGTCCAGGATTCGATCGCCCTACGGGCAGTGGGGATAGGGCAGCGCTCGACCCGGTGAGGCGGTGCGTTATCTTCGCCCCTCTGCTGGACCTGCGGAGAAAGCCATACCTACCAAGAGCTGTAACCAGCAGACCAGGTGAGAAGCATTCAAAATCCAAGTAACAGTGCTTTTGTGTCCCAGCGGTCACCTGTGGAGAAAAAGGAGAACGAGAGTGAACATTAGGAGAACAGACTGTGGAAAGTGATACCTACCCAGAGAGCTGTAAACAGTAGAGCCGGTGAGAAATACTCAAAGTCCAAGTTAACAGTGCTTTTGTGTCATAGCGCCCACCTGTGGAGAGAAAGGAGAACGAGAGTGAACATTAGGAGAACAGACTGTGGAAAGTGATACCTACCCAGAGAGCTGTAAACAGCAGAACCGGTGAGAAATACTCAAAGTCCAAGTTAACAGTGCTTTTGTGTCCCAGCGGCCACCTGTGGAGAGAAGGGAGAACGAGAGTGAACCTTAGGAGAACAGACTGTGGAAAGTGATACCTACCAAGAGAGCTGTAAACAGCAGAGCCGGCGAGAAATACCCCAAGTCCAAGTTAACAGTGCTTTTGTGTCTCAGCGGCCACCTGTGGAGAACCAGGAGCCAGAGAGTGAACGTACGACGGAGAAACGTGAAGGCACGCGGGGCGAGGACCCCCTGTTGAACAGAGAAAGGTACGCAGACAGCGGAAAATCTCCTTTCCAGTCACACTGATTTTATTCTGCCTCCAGGAAGGAAGAAGGAGGGCGCCACGGATAGCAGGGACCAGGCCGGAGCCTGACGTTTCCCCTTCCCCCCGGCTTACGGTGGTCTGCACCCCTGTTGCCCTTGCCCCTGTCTGCCCGTGGCTGCAGTCTCCCTGGAGGGAGGAGTTAGAGACTCATTAGTTTTAATTTCCCCTTTTTCCATTTCCCCAGTTCTTTTAAATATTTAAATTCAATAAAGATTGTTTTATATTTTACTTACCTGTTCTCGTGTTTGTCTGGTCATTGGGTTGGCTTTGGGGACCTCCTCGAGGTGGAAGTTAAGAAGGGGCGTGGCTTTAGTCAAACATAGCCAGCCCCTGGGTGTGACAGATTTTGGCGTAGTCGGCAGGATTCCACCTCGAGTTGAGTAACCAAGGTCACCCAATGACTGACAACGCGGGGCCCGCAGCCCCACCCCGTGCCACGTCCATCATCATGGGAAGCCCATGGATCCAGAAATATGGAGGAGCGGAGTCGGAGGTACGACTGGCTGAATGGAAGGCCCAATTGGAGTACTTAGCCGACTTACAGGGCCTTAGTGCCGCCCAGCGGCTCCAGTTTGTGTTAAACTCCCTAGAGGGGGAAGCACGGCGAGAGGTACAAGCCGCCCCCGAAGCAATTAGAGCCACCGCCCAGACTGTGTTCCAGTTTCTTACTGAGCAATATGGTGACCATACCCCCGTAGCTGTCCTCCGTTCACAATTTTTTAATTGTAAGCAAGGCCCCCGACAACCCATCAGAGCTTTTGCCCTCAGGCTGCGAGAGCAGTTCACTCGGCTGCAGGCCCGACGAGACCATGGGCTAGGAGACGGGGAGACCTTGCTACGTGACCAGTTCCTCCTGGGGATGAAAGAGGGCCCCGTGAGACAGAGTCTGAGGGTCCAGTTTCGGAGGGACCCCGGGCTCACCTTTGAAGATCTAAAGAAAGAGGCGCTGGCCTTGGAGGGTGACGAGGTCGAAGTAAGTGAAGCCCCTGTATGTGCAGCCGTAAGTGAAACTGCAACAGCACAGCCTGAACGTGCGGATTGGAAGCAAGCCCTGAAAGCGGAGTTGTTACAGGATGTCCGAGAACAGATGTCGGAACTATCTAAGACCCTCCTGGGAGAACTCCGCCAAGGTAGGGCGCGAGAGGACCCGACGCCCGAACCGTTTTAATCGGCCCCGTTTCGAATGGGATGACCAGGGGCGGCCAATCTGCAATCGTTGCGGAGAACCAGGGCATTATAGCCGTCAGTGTGGGCCTCGTAGGGCATCGGAAGGGGGTTTTTAGGACGACCGGCCACAGTGGGTCGTGTGGCCGGGACCCCTCGAGAAGACCCGGGAAGAAGTGATCATTCTAGATACCAGATGGTTGGGCATAGCCCAATGGCAGAGGTAAAGGTGTGTGGCAAGACAGTACAGTGCCTGGTAGATACGGGCTCTCAGGTAACGTTGTTTGCAGAAAGCCTCTCGCAGGAAGTATTCGGTAAGCAGGGAGCACAAGGAACAGAGGCCCCCTGGCTGACGTTGCGGGGCGCCAACGGCCTAGAGATCCCTTACATTGGCTACCGGTTGACGGACTTAGAAGTTCACGGGGTGTTAGTTCCCCAGAAAGGGGTGATCATTGTGGAAGACAGGTGTTTGGGTGCCCATCGAGCCCTACTAGGCATGAACGTTCTCTCCGAATGTTGGGAGGAGTTATTTCGGGCTAGGCCCGGCCCTAGGATCCCACCTGTCGAGAGGCCCAAATGGGAGCGAGTAGTCGCCGACTGTCGTCGGGTCCAGATGACCCAGGTCCGCAGAGACCAGGAGGAGGTAGGAAGAGTGATGTGTCGTTTTGCTTTATCTATCCCTCCTAGGAGTGAGGCCATTGTGTGGGCGAGAGTGCCCCCCCGAGGAGTTGGCCCCGAGGAGTGGGTACTGGTTGAACCTGATGCCGATTGCCCCCAAGTGGAAGTAGCACGAGGCCTAGCGGCGGTCCACCGGGGGAGGGTCCCTGTAAAAATACGAAATGACCATCCATACCCAGTGCACTTACACCGACACCAGCGGCTGGCCCGATTAACGGGGGTCGCACCCCATCAGGTGAGAGAAGAGAGAGATGTTAGTTTCCGTCAGGTGTGCCCCACTGTCATTGAGGTGGCCCTGACGCAGATGGAGGCCCCTTCGAACAACAGGGAGAGGGACATGCCGAGGCATCTGGCAGGTGAGTCCCTACAAGGGGAAAATTTGGAACAGGCACAGACACAAAAACTCCAAGCACTCCTTCAGAAATGGCAACATGTGTTTGTAAGACACGAGGAGGATTACGGATGCACTAAGGTGGTGGAACATCATATCCGACTGGAGATGCAGGACCAAGTAGGGAGAGGTACCGGCCGATCCCACCCACCTTGTATACAGAGGTACGCTCACTGTTGCAGGGCATGCTGGGGCGGGGCATCGTCCAGGAAAGCAGTAGCCCATGGGCAGCCCCCATCGTGCTTGTACAGAAGAAGTCGGGGGCTTGGAGGTTTTGTGTGGACTATCGTAAGCTCAACCTGGTGACCAAAAAAGACGCTTTTCCCCTACCACGGATTGAAGACTCCCTTGCCGGTCTTACACGGTCCGCGTGGTACTCCACTCTGGATCTTGCCAGCGGGTATTGGCAGGTGCAGGTGGCCGAGGCCGATAGAGAGAAGACCGCCTTTACGACCCCGTTCGGATTATTCGAGTGGGAACGGATGCCCTTCGGGCTCTGTAACGCTCCAGCCACGTTCCAACGTCTGATGCAGCGCTGCCTTGGAGGTCAGTTAATGGAGTCAGTCTTGGTATATTTAGATGACGTAATTGTGTACTCCCCAGATTTCGATTCCCACCTCCGACACCTCGAAGAGGTTTTCCAGGCTATGGAGAAATATGGGCTAAAGTTGCAACCCGATAAATGCCACCTGTTGAGGCGAGAAGTCCATTTCCTGGGTCACGTGGTCAGCGCTGCTGGAGTGGCCGTAGATCCTGGGAAAGTCTCTGCGGTAAGAGACTGGAGTGCACCCAAGACTGTGAGGCAAGTGCGATCATTTCTAGGGTTTGTGGGATACTACAGACGGTTTATAAAAGATTTTTCAAAGATTGCTAAGCCGCTTAACCAGCTGCTGGTCGGTACAGGGCGAAACCGGGGACGAGGGTCACCCCCTATTAACTGGGATGAGTCCTGTGAGGTGGCATTTCAGAGATTGAAGCAGGAACTGTTACAGGCTCCTATCTTGGCCTATGCAGACTTTACTCAACCATTTGTCTTGTATACAGACGCTAGCAACCTGGGGTTGGGAGCGGTCTTGGCCCAACGACAAGAGGGAGCAGAACGGGTGATTGCCTACGCAAGCCGAAGCCTCCACCCAGCTGAGAGGAACGATGCAAACTACAGCTCATTCAAACTGGAACTGCTGGCCCTGAAATGGGCCCTGAGTGAGAAGTTTAAAGACTACCTCTGGGGTGCTAAGGTGACGGTGATTACGGACAATAATCCTTTGGTGCATTTACAGACAGCAAAGTTGGGAGCCGTGGAGCAGCGCTGGGTGGCACAGCTCGCAAACTTTGATTACCAACTGCAGTATCGGCCTGGGCGAGAGCACACGAACGCGGATGTCTTGTCCCGACTACCAGAGGTGGACAACCCCGGGTGCCGGGGGGGCCAGGAAGAAGATAGCCAGAGGGAAGGCTATTTGATAGGGGCCGTGGAAGCACCAGGAGGCCAGCAGGAGGCGGTGCCGGGGAACTGGGGCTGGGACCCCGGTCGGTGGAAAGCGAGGCAGGCCCAGGATCAGGATGTGTGTCAGGTGAGGATGTGGGTGGAGCAGGGCCGACGGCCAACGTCGTCAGAGAGACTGACCCAGACAGAGACGGGGAAAAGACTACTGGGACAGTGGGACAAGCTGGAACTACAGGAAGGGGTGCTTTGCCGAAAGGTTAGTGACCCGAAGCTGGGCGAGGAGGTACGCCAGATCGTGGTGCCCGCCGATCAAGCAACAGCCTTGGTGTCAGCCTACCATGATCAGTTGGGGCACCAGGGACAAGAAAGAACTGTATCTCTGCTGCACAGATTTTTCTACTGGCCGGGGCTGGAAGCCTCAGTACGCAGCTTGGTCCAAGCTTGTCCCAGGTGTATGTTGTTCAAGTCCCGACGAGAGGCTCGAGCGCCGATGGTGCCCATCCATGCCAAAGCCCCCCTCCACATGGCGATGGATTTCCTGACACTGGGCCGGCCACAGGACCGCTATCCGAACATCTTAGTGATCACTGACCTGTTCACTAAATACGCATGGGCAGTTCCCACTCTTGATCAGACGGCAAACACCACCGCAACGGTTCTATGGCGGCACGTCTTCCAAACGTTCGGATGTCCGGAGTTCCTGCACTCAGATCAAGGGGCCAATTTCGAATCGAAAGTGATCCGAGAATTATGCCAGCTGTATGGGTGCACAAAGACCCATACGACGTCGTATCACCCACAGGGGAACGGCAGCTTTGAGAGGTTTAATCAGACCCTGTTGGGACTCCTAGGGACCCTGGATCAACGGAAGCAGAGCGATTGGGTGAGTGCTCTACCAAACCTTTTACAAGCCTATAATAACAGCATCCACAGTACGACGGGGTACGCCCCCACTTATCTGATGTTCGGCAGACATGTGCGGATGCCCACGGACCTGGTCTTGGGAGTGGCAGCTGGTCAGGAGGAAGGGAGTGTGACAGAATGGGTGGGGCGCCATCACCAACGGCTACACTTTGCCTATGAGCAGGTATCCCAGAAGATACGGGCCACAGGGGAGAGGAACAAGCGTTTGTACGACCGGACTGCCCGGGACGCCCCCTTGTTACCAGGAGAGAGAGTCTTGGTACGAGACAATCGGCGGCAAGGCAAGGGAAAGTTGAGTGACCGTTGGGAGACCACCCCTTTTGTAGTCTGCAGGCAACAGAGACCGGGACAGCCGGTGTATACCATCCGGCCGGAAGGAAAGGCCGGCCCCGAACATGTGGTACACCGAAACATGCTTCGCCCTTGCCCAAATTATCCCGAGGCCGCGAAAGAGGTAGTTATGGAGCCGGTACCGGCGGCCCCCTGGATGGAAGGATGGGCTGTGGTACCAGGCCTACCCGTGGCGGCACCACTCCCGGCCGCCCAGAGACAACTAGAGTTAGCACCCGAGCCAGCTGAACCCCCGGCCGCCCAGAGACAACCAGAGTTAGCACCCGAGCCAGCTGAACCCCCGGCCGCCCAAAGACAACCAGAGGTAGTGCTCGAGCCAGCTGAACCTGACTCCCCTGTGAGGCGCTCCCAACGGGAGAACCGAGGCCGACCCCCTGCCCGTTACGGTGAGTGGACGACTCGAAGGCATTCCAGGGACTAGAATGCATTGGCGGGGGAGGATGTCACAAGGTGACGATCTTTTTGGGGCGGAACCAAAAGTTGGGAAAGTTTGGTTCCGCCCGGATGTTTCTGCCCAGACCGGAGAAAGGAAACACCGGACATCCGGCAGCTTCACGAAGGGCTGTAATCAGTCGATTAAGCACAGCTGTGTGTAGTTAAGGAGATCGCCGGGTGATTGGACAACTGGAGTACACGGAGGAGTATTTAAAGAGCAGTTAAATCACAGTTGGGGAAGTTTTAGTGTGTGCTGAGGAACGGAGCTGTGCTCGTTGATAGACGTGGTGGCTGTCTACATTTTCTCTCTCTCTCTCGTTGTAGTCTGCGGTGGACATGCTGGAGTAACAGGAAAATCCTATGGGTAGAAGAAACCTTGGTCTAAGCAGCACCTTTAAAGGAGTAAAGCAGGAAGAAAACCGACTTTTGTTTTGCAACGTAAACAAAGGCAAACCGCTGTGAGTATCAACTCTGGTGTGGAGCAACTTGTAAAAATTAGCCTGTGCAATTGTTGGATACCTCCAGGAGAAGGAGGGCGGCCCTACCCCTGAAACAGCGTGGTGGGTGAGCCGCAGAAGCGTCCATCCAAGCAGCCACAGCAACGAATTACTATTCAGGTCGTATTTCCATCGCCCTTCTTTCAGCCCAAGTGAAGTGGAGGACGCCGGGCGTTTCCTTTGTTGTGTACACTGATAGTGTGGTGAGTGAGTCTTTGCAATTAGTAAACTTTTCACGTTGAAGTGGTGCTGTGTATTTGCTGTGGGTTGCTGTGTGTCTTGTCAGACGAAGCCCCGCATCATCTATTTTTCACTGGGCAGAGAACGGAGAGGCTAACGACCTCAGGAATTACCAGCTACTATACGCAGTGTGCGGTTTGGAGTGTGAAGTGACGCAGATCAAGAGCTGTCAACGACTGTGAGTACAATATTGGATTATTCGTAGTGAAAACTTACCTGTGTCTGCCCTTGTCGCAGAGTCAGAGGCGAAAGAGTTCCGCCGCCCCGTGGTCCCTACAAAGGGGCGCCCCTGTCCAGGATTCGATCGCCCTACGGGCAGTGGGGATAGGGCAGCGCTCGACCCGGTGAGGCGGTGCGTTATCTTCGCCCCTCTGCTGGACCTGCGGAGAAAGCCATACCTACCAAGAGCTGCAACCAGCAGACCAGGTGAGAAGCATTCAAAATCCAAGTAACAGTGCTTTTGTGTCCCAGCGGTCACCTGTGGAGAAAAAGGAGAAAGAGAGTGAACATTAGGAGAACAGACTGTGGAAAGTGATACCTACCCAGAGAGCTGTAAACAGTAGAGCCGGTGAGAAATACTCAAAGTCCAAGTTAACAGTGCTTTTGTGTCCTAGCGGCCACCTGTGGAGAGAAAGGAGAACGAGAGTGAACATTAGGAGAACAGACTGTGGAAAGTGATACCTACCCAGAGAGCTGTAAACAGCAGAGCCGGTGAGAAATACTCAAAGTCCAAGTTAACAGTGCTTTTGTGTCCTAGCGGCCACCTGTGGATAAAAAGGAGAACGAGAGTGAACATTAGGAGAACAGACTGTGGAAATTGATACCTACCCAGAGAGCTGTAAACAGCAGAGCCGGTGAGAAATACTCAAAGTCCAAGTTAACAGTGCTTTTGTGTCCCAGCGGCCACCTGTGGATAAAAAGGAGAACGAGAGTGAACCTTAGGAGAACAGACTGTGGAAAGTGATATAAAAGGAGATAGAGAACTGGAGAGCAAAGTCACTGGTAGATCCACACACAATAATCCAGTACAGATCCGAAGGGAGAGAGAGAGCCACTCACGCACTTCGTCGAGAACACCAGCACATTCATCACACGCAACAGAGGGATGAGACGCGCCGCCCTGAAGGTGGATGACAGGCGGAGATGGAAGATGGTAAATCCAAGTTCTCAGACGGGTAATCCACTGTGAAATCCTGATGTAGAAGAGCCACCCGAAAACCACTGGTCACCGCCTAAAAACGAAGCGAACCAGCGGTCCCGAGAAACAACAGTCGATAGAGTCAATGTAATCCACAATGGTAAATAGGTGTACTCCACTCACGGGTGATGATGCAAACCGGAGAGAGACAGAGACAGCTGGTATACCGCCTAGAAACGAGGCGAACCAGCTGTACCGAGAGACAAACAAAGTCAATGAGATCCAGTACTCCACAAGCGAGCGGTCCGGGTGAAGACGAGTCCCCGAACGCCGAAAACCAAACCTGGGGTAACAAGAGGAAGAGACAGAGAGCGACTGACAAGACAAGGCAGGGCAGCAGGACTGTGATAAAACAATGAGCGCGCAACGAAGGACAGGACTACGTGCAATATAAAGGAAAAGGTAAACGAGACACCACCGGTGAACAATTAACGAAGCAAGGGGGCGGAGTTAGTGAACACACGAGGAACCGGCACCACAGGTAAACAACACACACACACAGATCACACAGCCATCGATCACCCAGCAGTCATGACAGTAGCCCCCCCTCCACGACCGGCACCAGACGGACCGGGAGACTCACCCTGTCGCCGACGGAGGTCCTCGATCAGCCCAGGATCCAGCAAATCCCGACCCGGAACCCAGCTCCTCTCATCAGGACCGTATCCTTCCCAATCCACTAAATACTGAAATCCTCTGCCCCTGCGGCGGGAGTCTAGTAACCTCTTAACAGTATAGACAGGGGCACCATCCACTAGACGAGGGGCGGGGGGATTAGGGGCAGAGACAGGAGGGTTATAGCGGGCAAACATCACAGGTTTAACCTTGGATACATGAAAAACAGGGTGAACCCGACCAAGAGAAAGGGGTAACTTAAGCTTTATCGTCACCGGATTAATGACCTTAGAAATACTGTATGGCCCAATGAATCTCGGAGCCAGCTTACGAGAAGGCTCACGGAGAGACAGATCCTTGGTAGAAAGCCATACCTTTTGACCACAAACGTAACGGGGTGGAGGTCACCGATGACGATCAACTGCAGCTTTGGTTCGTCTGGAATTAGATAATAACAGTGTCTTAGCTCTCCCCCAGGTGCGCCTGCACCTGCGTACGAAAGCTAACGCAGACGGAACCGCTGCCTCGGGCTCCTGTGATGGAAACAGGGGAGGTTGATAACCGATGGAAAGTTCAAACGGGGATAAATTGGTAGACGTAACGGGAAGAGAATTATGAGAATACTCAACCCACGGGAGCTGATCGCACCAGGAATTCGGATATTGTGACGACAGACAGCGGAGCGTTCTACCGAGATCCTGATTAGCCCGTTCGCATTGCCCATTGGTCTGCGGGTGATAACCAGAAGACAAGCTGGCCGTGGCGCCAATTTGTCTACAAAACTCCTGCCAAAAACGAGAGATGAATTGAGGACCCCTATCTGACACTACGTCAGTCGGAATACCATGTAACCGAAAGACGTGATTAATCAAAACCTGAGCCATCTCTTTTGCAGAAGGTAGCTTGGGCAGGGGAATGAAATGAACCGCCTTCGAAAAACGATCCACCACAGTTAGAACAACAGTGTTACCATTAGATGCCGGTAAGCCAGTGACAAAATCAAGGGCTATATGAGACCAGGGGCGGGAGGGCACGGGCAAAGATTTAAGCAGACCAGCGGGTGGTAAATTAGATGCTTTATTACGAGCACAAACCGAACAGGCTAGTACAAACTGTCTGACGTCAGTGGACATAGAAGGCCACCAAAAACGCTGACGGACGGCAGCCAACGTTCTCCGAATACCTGGATGGCAGACAAACTTGGACTCGTGACCCCACCGGATGACATTGGAACGTAACCGCTCAGGAACCCATAGGCGACCCGCTGGACACCCCTCCGGAACTTCCCCCTCCCGGCCGGCCTCTCTCACCCGCTGTTTGATTCCCCATACGAGGGCGCCGACCACCCTCCCCTCCGGGTCCGAGTACTGCGCCGGGACCCCTGAGAGATCGACAGCCGGAACCTGCGAGACAGAACAAGAGACAAGAGAAGGAGCAGGACCAAGACAAGAAACATAACACGAAGACTTCCAAGATAACACAACATTGTTCTGCCAATCAATCTGAGGATTATGTTTGGATAACCAGTCATGACCTAATATGACTGGTGATTGAGAATCCTCTAAGATGTAAAACTCGATTTCCTCACGATGATTGCCAGAAACAAACAAACTCACAGGGGGTGTACGGTGCGTGATCACAGCCATATGCTGGCCCTTCAATGTCCAGGCAGACAATGGAGAGGAGAGAGGAATGAATTGAATACCCCAGGACTTGGCCAACCCAGCATCCAAAAGACACGCCTCCGCACCGGAATCCAGCAATGCCTGTGACGGGAAAGAGTTAATAATAACAGGTAGAGTAGTGCTGTTAACGGAAGATTTAAATGACGATGCGCCCACCGAGACTCCCAGGTTCATCGGCGGGCGTGAGCTTTTTACCGGACATGTAGCTGCCAGATGCCCCGGCTTGCCACAATATAAGCAGAGACCATTAGACAGCCGACGATCTCTCTCACCAGCAGAGATACGAAACTTGCCCAGCTGCATAGGCTCCTCGGAGGGCGTCTCTGGTTCCGACATCAGATGGCGAAATGAGCGACGCAGATCTCTCTGCCGATGGCGAGACTCAACCCTCAGAGCCAGATCGATGGCAGCCTCCAGTGACGTGGGTGGCTCCCTCAGTGCAATCTCGTCTTGAATGCCCGGTGTAAGACCCTCAAGGAATTGCGCTCTTAATGCCGCGTCGTTCCAGTTGCAGCAAATAGCGAGAGTCTTAAATCTTATAGCAAAGTCTGTAACGGAGTCATTACGTTGCCGTAATCTCACCAACTCAGCCGCTGCCATGTCCCCCTTGAGTGAGCGATCAAACAACTTTAACATCTCCTCCTCAAGAGCCTCGAATGAAAATGTAAATGGAGCTTTAGCCCCCCAGGCGGCCATACCCCAGTCTCTCGCTCTTCCCGTGAGTAACGTCAGAACATAGGCCACCTTGGAAGTGGATGAAGAAAATCGACGGGGTTGGAGCGAAAAGACGAGAGAGCACTGTTGCAAAAAGGATCTGCAGGTGTTGGGGTCGCCATTGTAGGTGGAGGGTGTTGCCGTGTGTGGCTCCCGTTCAATCGAAACGGCTCCTCCGGATGAGGCTGGGGCTTCATGGTGAGGAGTCACTTGGTCCACGCGATTGCTGAGCTCTTTAAGTTGCTCAGACCAGATACTGAAATCTCTGGCAGCAGCAGACAATAACGACGAATGTTGGTCGATGGCCGCCCCCTGCTGGTGAAGGGCGGTCTGCAACTCCAGACTCTCTAAACTTGCTGACTCCATTCGTGGCGCGCTCATCTGTCAGGAAATGAACTTCGGAGTCAAGTGCAAGTTAACAATATTTATTTAGAAAAGGAGATAGAGAACTGGAGAGCAAAGTCACTGGTAGATCCACACACGGCACACACCCGTTGACTCACTCTAGATGATAACTCTACTGTGGGAATGAAGCACTCCCACAGTAGGAGAGAGTGAGTCGGCGCTACACAATAATCCACTGTGAAATCCTGATGTAGAAAAGCCACCCGGAAACCACTGGTCACCGCCTAAAAACGAAGCGAACCAGCGGTTCCGAGAAACAACAGTCGTTAGAGTCAATGTAATCCACAATGGTAAATAGGAACGAAGGACAGGACTACGTGCAATATAAAGGAAAAGGTAAACGAGACACCACCGGTGAACAATTACCGAAACAAAGGGGCGGAGTTAGTGAACACACGAGGAACCGGCACCACAGGTAAACAACACACACACACAGATCACACAGCCATCGATCACCCAGCAGTCATGACAGTATGTGTGCCGAGTTTTAAACTATGTTTTTATATAGATCATCAGTTCAACTTGACACCACAATGTTAAACAAAACTTTACTGATGTTTTACAGATCATCAGCATGATTAATGTAAACCCTTTAAAAAGAATTTTACTTTTTCTGAAACTTTCTGAAAATGTTAAATGCAGTTTATTGGCATATACCTTGTCTATGTCAGTTTAGTGCCTGATTCACTAAACAAGGTAAGCCAATCATATGTACTGTATGCCAGGCTATGATTACCATTGTTGTTTTCTAGAAAGTGCAACATATGGTTTGGTGGGATCAAGGGTCCAAAAATCAAAAAGGCACTTATTCTGCCCTACAAAGGCAAAAGGCAGTAACTTTGTTTTTGGTCGAAAATTTGTTATTGATATTTTTGGGACATTCAAGACCTCCCTTATCATGTGGATAAGTATTTGAGTCAATTTAGTTTTTTTATCAAGAATCAAGAAGAAAATAACTGACAACAAAAGTCAGTAAAAAGTCTAAACTTTAAAGTCATTTTTCTCAGTTCTACACTCTAGCGAGTTAAGGTCTTTTGCCTTTGTAGGGCAGTATTCTTGAAGATAGAAGTAGCCTAGAATAGATCACATATATTGAATAAACAGGGCAGTGGTTAAAGGGACAATGAATCTACTGTTTTTGTTGTTTTATAATGTTGCCTGAGGTTTACTTATGATGTTTGCATCGTTTTTACATTCAAAAAGCAATAAGGAATAGGCTATTTTGTACCCTGGTTTTGAGGCTTTCTGAAGAAATGCTCTATATTGATGGGCGGACCGCATTGAAGACCTGGAAGGAAACGCCCACTGCTATGATTGGATGGTTTCATTCCCTGTCATTACATGTGGGGAATTGTTTTGAAAACATTCATGTGTAAAATTAGCAGCCGAACACATGTTCGAGCCATAAAAGATTCTGGGTGCTAAAGATGATACACATAGATGACAATGCGTTTAGTGAAGTAGAAACAAAACTTCAGACTTGACGTAACTAAATTACCGCATACAACACAGTAAGAGCGCATCAAAATCTAAATCGCGGCTGATAAGTCCTTATCAATAACTTTGTATATTTCTAATGTGCTTGTGAAGTTGCTCTTATATACAAGTAATGTTACCACAGTTATATGATACAAATGCAACTTGCCTAAATTACCATAAATTTACTTTCCTTATAAGAAACCGGAGTCCTGTATCAGGCAAATCTAATACTGTTTGCTTGATAATCATATGCAGTTTTACTACATAAATGTCTTAAACTGTGTCAATGTATCATTTTTGTTTTGTGTGTAAACCACATGTGGTCAGCTTTTAGCTTGCAATGGTGATATCCTTGCTCATTTACTGGACACACACACATATTCACACACTTTTCCATATGTCATAGCTCAGACTCTCTTGAGAGCAACTTTAATCTTCAAAGTCATCAGCTGTTCTGGTTTCGATGGCCTGGGTATGACACCTCCACTGCCAGGCTGCTTCCACTGAATGAGATGTGTCACATGACAAACACACTGTAATATAAATGAGTTCAAACATAAGCAGTAAAAAGACAAAGGACATGCAGACTGAGACAAGAAAGTGTTAATAATGTATACTGCTATTAAACACCTCAGTATGATGAGGCCGCTCTTCAAATACATCATCTATTATTTAAGAGAAGATTAGAAAATTAAACTCACACTGTAATGAGCGGTTTGGACAGATTTATTATTTATTCAGCACTGTAAAGTTATACAAGTATTACAATTACACTGATTAAAGATATAATTCATCCAAACATAAAAAAAATAATAAAATAACTCCCTTTCATCAATTAAACACAGGAAAACTATTTAAAAATTAATTATGTACGTTTTTTTAACAAGGTGAACTCACAAAATGGATTCATTCACATACATTTATCATTAAAGAAATCAAAATGCCTCAGTTGTCTCTATTATTGGATAATGTGTCTATTATTGTTAATAAATAATACATTTGTGGGAGAAACAAATTCATATTTTAAGCTTATTTAGCAAACAATATGTTCCATATCCATGTAAAAATTCAGATCAATGCTGTAAGTTTACATATCTGCACATGGCTAACTTTGAATCTCATTGGATCTTGTATCTCTCTACCAAACACCCATATAAAAAACGAGGGCAAATGAAATCAATGATCCACCATATTTGAATTTAGCACAGTGATCTGTACATTACCATGCATATGCAACACTTTGATAAGCTTTTAACAAAAATTTCAAAAAAATGTATTCACTAAAGTGGCATTTAATTGATCACATCAATAAAGTGAACCTTTGCTGAACTAAACTTGGATTGACTGGACCAGACACATTGAGAGAATGACAATGACCCAGTACAGAACAACAGACAGAAGGCATTATATAGTCAAAAACCTAAAGAGGGTGACAAGGGGATATAGATGCAAGAATAAAACTATGGGATATTTAACTAATTAAAAAATAATTAATAATAATACAAAATATAAAATTAAATTAAATGAAATATATAAGAAAATGTATACGTTGTTACTATTGTGTACATACAGGTTGTTTATTGGACTTATATTTAAAGGGCACATAAGACGTCAGTTTTTTTAATGCTGCTAACAATATCTATATAGCCTACTGTCTACAAACTTTAATAATATTAACATAACTATACATTGTTTAAAAGGTCTAGGGGTTGAGCATCATTGTATGGTCTCTGTTTTGAGATTCAGATGCTCTAGCATCATAAATATAAGTATTTTGTTAAAGAAGTCCAGATGACAACATGCAAAATATAAACGGGACGTCTTACCTTTGTGTTGATATAACGATCGCGAATCGAATCCAGTCTGTTTAAGATGTGTGAATAACCCATAAAAACTCTCCAACAAAATACATCCAATGACAATTTTTGTCCACAAATGCGTATAATCCGTGAAATATAGTAGTGATGGTCGTTTTCGAAGCACTGCTTCATGAGGCTTCGAAACATTTACGAATCTTTTGTTTCGAATCAGTGGTTCGGAGCTTGTTTCAAACTGGCCCAAGTCACGTGATTTTAGCAAACGAGGCTTCATTATGTCATAACTGTTTCGAAACGTTTTGAAAATCCGATGGTTTACCACTAAGGGGAGTTGATCACATGACCAGTGTCTAATATTTTTAGGTGAACTCGGGTCAGTTTTATTATGAAAGTTCATAAAACATTTATCCTTCTGACTAATAACACTGCCATTCTGTCTACTTTTTGTTTATAGACAGATTTAATTACAAAAATGTGCATAATTAAAAGGGTAGTTAGTTTTAATGATTTGTTTGCCCTAAATAAAATTAAAAACACATAATAGACTTTTAACTATGTCTTAATTAAGTTAAATAATTTTTTAAACATATTTTCATACAAATCTTGCTATTATTTTGTTAAAAAAAAGTCTAAAATGTTTGGACATATCTGCTTTTACACTATTTTGACCAGCAGGGGTTGCCAGCGTGTGTGGTGTTTCGAACTGCTTCGAAAAACTTATGCTGCGTCCGAAACCGCCTACTACATACTATATAGTACGCGAAAAGCAGTAGGCGAGGCGAGTAGTATGTCCGAATACATAGTATTCGAAAAACAGTATGCGAAAAGTACCCGGATGACCTACTACTTTCGGTTAGATTTTGCAGTGTGCATACGATGGACGCTTCACTATCCCATGATGCCCCGGACGAGGAGTTATCCAACAAAGAAGAAGAGGCACGCGGCTGTTTTCGCGCTGAAATGACATGAAGTGATGACGACGTATGTCACGTGATGTAGCAACATGGCGGATGTAGTACGTCCAAATCTCATTCATACTACCCGGATTCATACTATACAGTACCTACTGTTTTAATGCCAAGTAAGTAGGTACTTCATCTAATTCAGTACCTACTATATAGTATGCGGTTTCAGACGCAGCCTTAATCAATTTTCGAAGCAATTGGTTCAATTGATTCGAAGCTTCGAAAAGCTTCATTTCTCCCATCACTACAGAGTGACAAACACAAGGGCCTTAAATAGGGGAGAACTAATGAGGACAACAGGGGCACGTTCAATCTCACACCGGTGCGCAACGTTTTGCTACGGTTTCCGGGTTGAACGACATGTTTCCTTGAAACGGTGTGCAACGGAATGCAACAGGTTTTAGAAGTGTTTTCTCTTGTTTGGTGGGTGTGTCAGAAATGTCAGCCCAATCAGCGGCAAGATGTATAAAACCACGCGATAGTAAAGAGACAGCTCTCTCAATGGGTTCAAGTTGGAATGTTGTCTTTCATTCTGGACGGCAAGGTCAGTGACTGTAACATCGAGGGTATTTTACAGTATTAAACACACATTTATAACGATTTCATCAGGCTTCAGAAACATTTAAAAAAGAACACAAAGAATGGCCTCTCAGCTACCGTAGTTGCAACTCTTGCGTCATCACAACAGGGTGTTCAATGCATCACCGTTTCAGTTTAATAAACGTTGTGCAATGTTTTGTCGGGGCTGAACGCAGCCCAGGTGACATGGGTTAAACAATAAAGAGGATGACAAGGGAGCGGGGTGAAAGTGACAAGACACCGGGAACACGTGGTCTAGTAAAACCAATACTAAGATCACGCGATCCCAAAACAAAACATGGGTCTGTCATGATCCTGTATTTATACATCTGTATTTGCACATAGTAAAATTAAATCTTGCATATTTTTATGTAATTAGTGTTAATTGTCACTCTTACTACATTTAAAAGGTACAATTATTAGAAGTACTACTGAATACTAAAAATCTTTTGTATATTTAATGTGATGTGTAAAAGATACGATGCTTTGTGAAAATATTAATACAGTGCTATATTAATTTAGTTAGTTTTACTCTTAAGACACATTTTTGCAATTTTTGAGCAAAAAGAGATCTGCACTTCTTGTTTTAAAAATGTATGGTTTGATGATAATTAACCTCCAATTTCACTGATTGGCCTGGGCAAGACATGATCCACAGTCACAGCAATATAAATCTGTCCATATATAGACAGATTTTTTGGAAAATGCTACAATTTCATAATCAAAGAATAAGTGAAGAATTGTGCATAAATATTTATAAATTATATATTTTACTGTAAAGTATTTTTTTTTACTTCTGACTTTTTTATCCTTCTGGGTCAGGTATAATAGTATACCATTTTTTAGAACTACACAAATGGGTAAAAGTTGCTGTGGGAAAGGCTTGGTTTTTGTGACATCACAGTAACAAGAGAATCAAAACGGCATGTCTACACTGCAAAAAAAGAATACGCTGGATTTACTTAAAAATATAGAACATCATTTTTGCATCCACTTTTTAAGTAAGTTTTACTTGAAATTTAAAGCAATTGTATAAGTTGCTTAAAATTCCATTTGAAACTTGCAAAAAAAGGATACAAAAATTATAATTATGCACTATATTTTTAAGTAAATCCAGCCTTTATTTTTGTCAGTGTAATGAGACTGCCTTGGTTTAATGGGGATTAATTTATTCCCAAACACCAAAGTGGATTTTGCATAATATGTGCCCTTAAAAGTTTTCAGCATGTACCCAAACCCTAAACCAACCAGGAAATATGTATGTACACAATAAATTCAATGTATCAATTTTTTACCATATGTTCCTCTAAGTACACAGTAGTTAAATTAAGTAGGACCACTTAAATGTAAACCCAGCTGAATTCAGTATGTAAAATATTTGATTTCATTTTATATTGTTAATCAACTGTAATTGTGGGCATATACGTTCTTTAAAAAAAGATAGAAAATATGACACAGACTAGATTAAATTGTTGTTAAATATTTACACAGTATAAAATCTTAAGATATATTTATGAACCATTAATAAATAAAAGACAACAATCATAAGACAACAATCATATTTTTTTTTTCATTTTGTCCAACATAAAGATTATATAGCCCAAAACCTACATACAAAATACTGTACTGTACTTCCTTGTTAACTTTATGTGTGACATTTGTCTCTCTCATAGCTGTACAGGCAGCACAGGAACAAAACTGATTGCTCTGTCACAATGCAGTCTAGAGCTGTCAATCAATATCACAATCATTGATGAGTCCGCCGGAACATCTGAGCATTTCTGCCAATCAGCTGATAGATGAACTGCAACTCGGGCTGCCATCACATAATCACAGGAGACATTTTCAACCTCTGGATATGAAGTCCAAAACTTAGTGTTCAACTTTTTAACTGGATCAGACACCAGTGAGGTCTTCTCAAATCTGTTTCCTTACCTTGTGATGCTGACTTCTTGAAATAAAAAGACACATACTGTTAAATTGTGTATTTCGCAAGATGTATTTGCCTTATACTTAAAAGGATATTGCATTTATTCCAACAGCAAACCATAAGAGTTCACATGGACTGTACCCCAAACCACCACTAGTGGTTACAATTTGCTGGTGCACATGCGTTTGTAAAACACCATTCACACCATCCGAATGGACCAAACTTTAAAAAACTCTAGTGTGAATTATAGTATACATTATCAGCAAATACAATAGACTTCACTTCTGTGATGATGTGATTAATGGATGAATCCCAAATAGATCTTGAAGAGGTTTTACACTTCCAATCAGGGCATCCAATCAGTAAAAATGTGTGATGTAACCATTTGTATACTATGTGTTGTTTTCTTGATGTCCTGCTAGCTGCATATTCATGTGCATCAAAATGTAGGTTTGTAATGCCTGTCACCCAAGTCTTAAAGTATTAAGCAGCCAATGCAAATCACACATATATTTAAAATTTGACCTTTGCAAAAGGCAAAACAAATGTCATGAGACAAATAATGACAATCATGGCGTTTTTAGTTTTATGTAGATACGTGGGAGCTTTTATGCATAATCAAAAATGAAATTATTGAAGCAACTCTGTATATCAATATCTCAGGAGGAATACAAAATAAATTAATAAAATATTAATTTTCCTTTTAAATGTTTAATATTTGGAAACGAAATATACATTTCTTTACCCTTGTATTTTTTATGAACACCGGTACAAATTTATTCATTCATCATTAATAAGCTTAAATGACTCTCACTTTTTTGTTCTTCAATCTGTACTCTGATGTTATTAAGCCATGCACAAAGACAGTCTGCTTGTCTGTGTTAAAGCTGATGTCACTGCAAGTGTCTGGCTTAGTACTGATGCAGCTGTTGTAAAATTATTCATTGTGAAGTTAACAAGCTCTCAGCTCTCACAGACACTCTTATAAATAGATGTGTCTTAAAAGTGGCAGGCCTCCTTTATCAACAGCCCTCTATATGCGCTGGTAAACTCATTTAAATAAGATTTACTCATTCATGCAGGGTGTAATTTAGTGTAATCTTGCTGGTATCAACGTGAAATATTACAGGTCAATACTTATGCAACAGTACTAATAGAATAAAGCAATACACTCTGATTCTCGATAGCCACCCTGAAACACTATGTGCTTTGTCTTGACGTTGTTTGAATAAACAACGGCTAATTTAATTAAGTTATCTTTGAACTCTAATCACTGATTTATTCCATTTAATTACAATTTTTAACAACTCTAATCAAATGAATATAAAAATCAATTGATTTTCAATGTAACTTGTAAAAAAAACCTGTAATCAGGGTTCATTAGGCTCATGTTTGGAAAGCTCTATGCTTTGTTGAGTCTTTATGTGAACTTACTGCAGGTAACAATTTACAGAAAGGTTATGTATGTTACATAATCACCAATACTTAGACAGTATGTAAACTTGCTTATTGTTAATTTATATACTGTACTTTGAATTAACTAAAAAATAATAGTATATTTTCAAATTGATATTTACCTAGATTATTAAATGCTATAATTTTTTTCATTGTTAGTTTATAATACCTTGTGTTACCAAATTTTAGCTTTATTTAACGTGTAATATCCTTATTTATATAAGAAAAAAATAACTGTTCATTTTTGGATGTCCATCCTTTTCTATATTCTCCCCTAGTTGACACTGCAAATTGTGAAAGGGTCTTTATTATACTATAATTTTATCTAGACTGGAGATTTGAAAAGTGCATGGTTGTGTTATGTTGTCTGTTGTCTATGTTGTCTTAATTGTCTTTCAAGACAATTTTTCAATATTTCGTACATAAGTGCAGAATGCGAGATCCTACTAGAATAAACAGTAAAGTGTCTTTGAGTAAATGTTAGTTAAGTTTTTCTGATGATTTTAAAATTAATCATGGGTGCAGGTAAAATGCTGACAGAGGACTGTAATAAAGTCATGTATTGTAAATTATTAGATGTTGCTCTGGGCATTAAATTAACATGCAGCAATGTAGCATGAGAGTAGTGTACATTTCTTTGCAAAAAAATACCATGGTTTAACTAAAAAGTAAAAGAGCTTACTATATAGCCATGGTTAATAGCCTATTAGTAACCATGTTTTTTAACTGTAGTTAAAAACTGTAGAATAATTTTTGTAAGGGGAAACAACCCACTTAATTTACATTACAGATACCACGTGAAGGATATTTTAGTTTACCTGTAGACACAAATCCACATAATTGACATAAAAGGACAACGTTTCTATTAAACTTAAAAATGCGAGAGAAATATTATTTATTAGATTATGAATTTATTATAATAAACATGATACCTTACAAGACATAATCAGTCAATGCAGAGCTCGCATTGTGCTTTACAGGTCCATAACTTCGACAAAACCACAAACTAGTCACATCTCCTTCTCCTGGGCTTTGGCCAAATATTTCAATCGCAAAATAAGACTTCATGACTGTATGTCATTTGGGATTTTGGGTGGTTCATTCCCTATAAACGACCGCGGTTACACGTAACGATGAAAAGGGTTGTGCGCAAAATGGAGACAGTGCGTTCAGTTTATCTCCAGCGACTTCTCATCCAGTCATTTAACACTGTCCTGTGAAGAACCCATCACAAATATGTGCATCAGGTGGTCCAAAACCTCATTGTTATATCTGGCAGTAGGCAAAATAATCCTGTTATATCTAGTACGCACCGACGATGACCGCTTCCACTTCTTTGGATGGTCTCCGGTCCGTTACCAGAAAGTTGATCATCCCCTCTGACTTGATCAGCAAGTTACAGCCCAGGAAAAAGATCCCGAAGACTACAGTGAGGGAGAGTACACACATCACTGCGATCTGAACTATTCTCATGATAAATAGACTCCTCTCGTCCGGTGCGCTCCCCGTGAAGCCATTATCCGTCACCACCGACGACAAGTTACAGCACATGAGGATCTCCTCGGTCCGGTTGGAGAAGATCCCGCTCTCCGTTTGGTTAAACGTATTATTCATGTCAACTCTCCAAAAATATCTTATAAATGTCAAGTCGTTCAAGTAGTTTGGATCTGGATGTCGGAACACATGCAGAATTGCTGACAATTTTTTGTTAACTCAAGCGCACCCATTTAGCGTTTCGTAGGGCTGGCGTCCCCTTAAACTCTCTTGTGCTGATTCTCAAGTAGCCTACTGGAACCGAGCGCTTCTGCTCACACCTGCTCGGGTAAAACCATTGAGTGAAACGATGGGAGGAGACGACTTGTGTCAACCTTTAATGCACACAAACATGCCTTTTGGCGCCACCTAGAGCACAGACAACATGTCTTTGGATTATTACACACCAGTTTACCACAAAATAATAAAGTTAAATTGCTTATTGGTGAGGTTTTTTTTTTTTTTACTTAATATGCCTATTCATCCAAAGTGCTTTACAAATAAGAGATCATTCAAAGGGGACATTTCACAAAACCTTTTTAAGATGTAAAATAAATCGTTGGTGTCCCAAGAGTGTGTATGTGAAGTTTTAGCTCAAAATACCATATAGAAAATGTATTATTGCATGTTAAAATTACCAATTTGTAGATGTGAGCAAAAATGTGCCATGTTTGGGTGTGTCTTTTCAAATGCAAATGAGCTGATCTATTCACTAAATGACATCACAAGGGGAGCCAAATTTCAATTACCTATTTTTGCTTGCAGAGAATGGTTTACCAAAACTAAGTTACTGGGTTGTACTTACGGTTGACATTTAGAGGTTAGTCTTGTGAATGCGGAACAGGTGTGTCTACAGTTGTTTCTTAAAAGTTGTGTGGACACCGCAAATTGAATGGAGGCTGGCAGCCCATTCCATCAGAGAGGAGCAGATTAAACCTTATTTAAAACATTAATGTAAATGTTACAATATTTTAACATTAGAAATGAAATGCATTTAGTTTATTGTAGCCAAGTTTCACTGTGGGTGTTCTGAAGGACATTTTGGGGGGAAGGTTGCTTGAAATGATGTTGATCGTTTATTAATAATGCAGCAGCACATTATAGGACTGTCCCAAATTTGTCTGACTTCTTTAAAATTTCCAGCCCTCTATCCACAGAGACTTATATTAGACTTATAAATATTTAAAGTGCCATAAAATGTTTGCTTGTATACATCCATCCACTCTATAATTCCTTTTGCCCTCTGAGTTGTGGGGGTCTAGACACTATTCCACTGTTTTAGGCCAATTCATTTCAGGACACTCGATCTCACACACAAACACACATTTACAGTGGTCATTCACTGTGGTAATGTCTGCAACCACAGAATACCATAACAAAAGTTGAGTAAAACACATGATTAAACACAAAAACATTACACTTAGTTATTTTCAAATAATAGAAATGAATGAGAGTGAATAAAGTGCAAAAAAATGTATGAATAGATTTTATTTCCTGTTTTCAAATGTATTAAAAACATTACACATTCAATTCCAAATCAAGGCATTACCAAAATGTATCAAGTCTGTCTTGCTTTTTAAAAAAGGCAAAGGAAATATTAATATGTTCAACTTTAGACACTTATAAACTAAATACATTTCTTAAGATTTAACTTCACTTTAAATTTTTATTTATTTATGAAATATTTAAAAAATGTTTTGGTCAATAAAAAAGCAATTTATGCAATCTCCTGTGTCTGACTATTTTTAAATTCAACCCACCCTGAATAAGTCATGTGTAATTTTTCCTAATGGCTAATCATTATTAATAATAATTTAGTAGATTAACTGTTGCTTACTTCCAGTATAGTTAATGTATTTAAGTAATTAGTTATGAGAAATATTAGCTAGATCTTACCTAATTTTTGTTGTTGTCATAGTTGTTTAATTTATGTACTCTTTACTCAAATAAGATCTACCCAAACAAAGTGAGTAGGTTGTTTTTTACAGTGTTCTGGCACCTAGAAACAGATATTTCAGCCCAGGATCCATAGTTCCAATTTTTAGCTTTTGCTTCAGAAACTGCATTTTTAATTGTCACCCCACACATTTTCAATCGGGTAGATATCATGGGATTGAGCTACATAACCTTTATCCTTTTTGTCTGAAACCAAGATTTTGCCCTCTTGGGTTGTTGTCTTGTTGAAACATTTCCTATTCGGGAAATGGCAACATAATCTCATGTATTCATACCACTATAAAAAATGCAGCATTTTTGTCAAATCAACATATATTTTTATGTTACTTTAACTTAACAAATGAAGTAAAAAAAAAAATCAACTTGTTTTTATAAGTTATGTCACTTTTTACAACAGTTTTTAAATAATGTTTTTTTATCATTACAAGCAAAACATTCATAACGTTATTGGGAACTTTGGGAACTTTCAAGGAACGTTCTTAAAACCTTTCTCTGTGGTTCAGCATTGTGTTAGCATCATAAAACGTCATGGGTTCGAACCAGGGAATGCGCATGCTGAAAAAAAATTTATACTTTGCATTGCCCTGTATGTTATTTGCCTTTTTCTGTAAATGTAAAGATAAATGTAAAGACAGACAGTCATTGTTTCATTTTAAACCAGTTCTATTTTAAAAGAACTTAACTGGACTAAATAAAAGGGTCACAAAAATTTTATATTTGCTATTATGATGCTGATTTTGTGGTGTTTTGGGTTTTCTGGTGACAGTGGTAGTAAATCATGATCACCTGTTCAGCTTCAAAAGTAGAATGCAAAATGTATAACACCAAATCATTATAGCATAACTCCATGTATCTTGACATAGAATGATTAAACAGGGTATTTATCCTCGTTCTGTGATGTGACATGTAGACAAACAAAATGTGTTTGGGTCTATAATGCCTTAAAAGCTTCCTAAAAACCTTCCTCAGATAGCTCTATTAGGGTGGGGGATTTTAAACAAGTGGTTTTGCACCTATTTGGCTCCCCCTACTGGCTTAACTTGCAATGTCATTACTTTTTGGCTGACTTTGCTGCCACTCAAAAAATGTAGCCACTTATTTTAAAGTGGAGGGGCAGTGAGATGCCTGTGATGTCATAAGCATCAGTTTTTCAGATTGGGCCGTTTTCTGGCTGACATTTCTAAAAGAGGAATTTCTATGAGACTGAGATGTTTACATGTCTAGCACTTGTTGTATGTTCGTGAATGCGGGTAGACTACCATTATTCATCAAAGACAAGGTAAAAATGGTTTTTCATTCTCTGTCCCCTTTAAAGTCTTCTAAAGGCAGACATGATTGCGTGTGAAGTCCTATGCCAAAGACTCTCCAAATACTGCATCTACACTTTCTTCCTGATGTGTATATTTTGTTGGTGTATCCTAACTTGACTGTGAGCATCCTATCCATCAGGTACAACTGTTTACTTGCATTACTCATTTAGAGAAATGACGGGTCAAAATTGATTTTTTGGATTACATTTTCATCACCCCTTTTTGTATGTCTTTAGGACACTTGAAATATATTGCACATATAATGTGGAGTCATTTTATAATGCGGTCACAGACTACTCCCATTGTAACTGGAAAACCAAAGAAAATATTTTTTTTAATTTTAAAATTATAATTTTTGGATTAACTAAACCTGTAATCAGTGTTATACCTATGTATGTTTATAATTTGTGTTATTTTAAATGTATTACTGCAAATGATTTAAAATGTGTATGTTTTAAATGTAATATCACATTTTCTTCTTCTTAAAGTATTTGTATTGTTTTAAATAAAGGCTTCAATATTTGAAATTGTCTCTTTGAATTAAATGTTAGCAGTATCTGTAGGTTAAAATTTAAAAATTAATTTTATCTAAAAATTATAGATAATTTAAATAGAATAAAAATGAATGTATAAAAAATAAAAAGAATAGTAGTATAGTATACAGTAGTATACTGTAAACCTGGGGGGTTTACGGTAGCACACTGTATTACACATTTACAGTAGCATTTAGATACTGTAAAATGGAAATACAGTTTAGTACATTGTTGCCATCTGATTAAACTAAAGACTCTTCTGAGATATAAAGGATGTAATACTGCTCTATAGGTACTCCAGATTAACATCAGAAATGCAGAAACAGCGTACGTTACGTGAGCTTTAATAAATGAAAATGGACCTGTTTTTTTCACAGAATGAACTAATTTTTATTTACTAATTAAACTTCAGCCAATTGAATCAGTCAACTACTTAGAACAGGTAGTGTGGATATCATATTGTTTGTCTATTACACTACATCTGTAAGTAAATAATTTGTAATGCAGACATATTACTACTACTAATATAACAATGGTTTATTAGGGTACTGATGATGCACAGCTATTTTTTTAACACAACTGTATCTGCTATTTGTAATGCTATTGTAGAAGCCAATTATTATTCATAAATATCTTGTAAAAAGATATTTAAATAAAATTATCTGTTATATTTTGTCTACACTTTTACGTTGCTCAGGCTGCCAAGTGCCAAGAAAAAAAAGAGAAAAACTGTCTGCTTACGGCTGTGGTTTCGGCATCCACCAGCAGGGGCAAAACCGCTCCTGTGAAATCACATCATCACATGCGCTCAAATCACCTGCTTACATTCCCCTGGATCGCATTGCTCTAAGGTTTTAATTTCACTTTCTTTCCTATTCATTTTTTACATCTGCCAGATTTTCTTGCAAATCAGTCAGCAGGCCTAAAGTCACGTATAAAAGATTCGTTTATTCTGCAACCTTTAGCCTACCTGTTTTCAGAATAATCCGACAAGAGAGGATAACGTTAGATTTACCATGAACTTTGGTTAATCCGGCAAATATGGAAACATGTAGCCTACTTAATAAAATATTAAAACCGAATAACTTAATGATAATAAAAATAATTAAATATTTAGGGTCTGTAGGCGACTTTGTAGACTACTTTGCGATATTTAATCAAAGGATCACTCACTTTTGAAAATAATGAAAGTTTCCTTAGGTAAAACGACTGTGAAAACAATGGAAATTAATAAAGAAAATTAATATTTATTTATATGTGAAAATATCTGTAAATCTGTATCGATTCGTATGTCAATTGGTAACAACGTGGTTCATGATTATTAAAGACTAAATGATTGTGAATAATAAGCTAAAACATTTGAAATAGGCTATTCTACTTTTTCCATTTTACCAACTGCCTACATTTACCAAGCGCCCGTGATGCACTTGCGCATTGTGTCTTCAGATGAACCCGCCTCCTTAGCCACAGCATCCTCAGAGCAAACTGAATGAATAGACACGTCTTGCGATACTGACATCATATGAAATACTATCCGAGAGCAGACTCAGGGTGATATTGAGTGAAAGACAAATGATCGTTCAGACAGAGGCAAAAACCGAGACCTGGCACAGGACGTACGGCTCCAACATCCTCGCATCTGACTCAAGAAATCTGACCAGTGATGCAGCGGGAAAATGCACACGAGCATCATTTCTAACACAGAGACTTCTGTAAAGGACTGCTCAATACATTTCATTAAATAAATCCGGGCTGTGTTATTTCGTGTTACTGGAGCTATGTCGATTCTTGGGGTTATACTCATACCAGGTGATGTCAATGAAATCGTTTATCGTTTATAAATAAGAGGAAACACGCAACACGTTGTTGACTGGCAAATAGGAGCTCAAGATTAATCCAGCCTTCATTCAGTGAGTATATGAGTGCTTTACATTATACACTATAATTATATGTAAAATCTAAAACTTCATATTACGAGCAGGAGTAAGAAATAACATCTCAACCAAAGACCAAACCACCCATGGTTTCAGACTGTTTAAGACAAAATAGTGCAGTTTTTCTGTGGGTTGTCATATACATTTTGTGGTTGTAAAATAATAACAGTGACACGCATACTGTACAAATAAGTTTTTTTTCTTTGCTTCATGCTTGCATATTTATAATATAGAAGCCTAATATGTCTATTGCATTCCACTGCAGTGGAATAATAAATACATACAAAATACATAAATACAAAATTTGTTTATTTTGCCATGCAGTGTATTGAATTTCAGAATGGACATCTACAGCAACAGTCAATCTTTTGTTCGATCAGTAATGTTACTTTAATTAAGTAGTTTTTAAGTCGTTATCTCGAGGTGTGAGGTTAGAAGCTTAAGTTGCTTAATGGTTGAAAATAGACATAGAGCTTATAAAAATAGATCAAAAAACTTTCTTCTTCTTATAAAAAAAACAAAACAAAACAAAAAATTAGTTGTTTTTAGACCAGCCCACTTGTACACCCAAGACAAATGATCAAAACATCCTCAATCGTTGTGGAAAAGATCCTATTATTTCAATTTTAGTGCTAAATATGCACAATTTATTGTGTACAGTACCTTGATCTCTGCAATGGTTAAATTATATTCTCAATAGCAGATTTATGATTACTTCCCTAGCTGTCCCTTGATACATTTTTTTTTAATAAAACGTTTTTCAAATGTTGCTCTTATTGGTAAAACACTTAATATTGTGAAAACAGATATGCAGAATATCTGATGCACAAGTGCTTCACCTTTACATTTATGCACTTGGCAGATGCTTTTATCCAAAGCGACTTGCAGTGATTTACAAAGCATATTTTTTCAGTCAGTGTGTGTTCCTTGGGTTTGAACCCATGACCTTTTGTACTGCTAATGCAATTCTCTTCCACTGAGCTATAAAGGATGAGTTCTGTATACAGGTCACCATGTCTGCATGAAAAACATCCTTAAGGAAAACAGTTTTCCCCTTTTAATTTGACAGGAAAAGCTGCTGACTAAGAAATTTAATCACACACTCTGTCTCTGAAACTGCCTGAAGTGGTTTTACTGGAAGTGAGCATTTTCTTAAAAGAAAAAAAATTCCCGCTTAAGAATCAGTGCTCAATAAGATTAGTGAGCTCCCTAAGCTCTGAGACATGCTATCTTTAAACAGATTGATGACCTAATGTACAAGGGTTTGTTGTAAAGGACTTTTTGTGTTATCCAATTAATAGTTTCAACCCAGTTACTCCAATAATTCCAAATTGACATGAAAAACATACAGGCTATACTCATTTTCATTACCTTTGTCTAGATACCTTTATCCTACATCACAGTTAAACCAAAAACTTCTAGATCAGTTATATAGTTGCTTTGCAAATTACAATGTGTTGTAGGCAGCCTACTGTAATTCCATATTGCTTAACACGATGTCTTTGATACAAATAAACTCTCAGCATGGGTCAAATAATTATATCTGCAAATTAATTAAGTCTCATTGGGTAAAAATCTCTCAATCTCAGACAAAGCAGAGTCCCAATATTAAGTTTAAAGCCTCTTAATTAAGAACCAATCAATGCTCTCCACAGGTTTTGAGTTTCAGTGGACAAATGATAATAGCTTTGAAGTAACAATACACCAGACAAAGGACTAAGTGTGAGGTGACTTTACACCAGGCTGCTGGTTAATTGAATTTAAAAGAGAAACACCACACCCACATTTAAGATGATGCTACAGTAGGTGGCTGCTAGTAATAATGACATTGTTTATTGATACTAATTATAATCAAACAACTGCAAATTTGTTTATTTGTGATGCAATAACGGTATTAAAGACATTTTAAAGTATGCTTGATCTCCATAGTTTATCATTTGTAAGTGCACTAAAGGCCAAGGACAACAGAATGTGAGTTTAAAATTCTCAATACACCCTGATAGCCATCATGGTAGTCCCTGCTTGAAATTTTTGGGTCAGATAGTGAGAGCTTGTGAGTGCAGATGGCTGGTCTGTTAACCCAGCTATTCCTGAGGGAAGTTTAGCCACACTCAGACACAGCTTTGACACAAAGACAGATGGGCAGAAAACAATCATGATCGGATCTAAGGCTCCAGCATTTGTGATGTGAGCAGTGAGTCTGTGCATTTAAATACTGATTTTTTGATTACGCTGATTTTAAGGCCATGTTGGTTCATAAAGTTTTCAGGAAATTTACTATTCCCTTAACAAATCTGAAACGAGTCCCTTAATGCTCCCGTTCTTTCTATGTTTTTGAAGCTTTGATTGTGTTTACAGTATGCAATATAACATGTGTTCATGTTTCACGTGTAAAAAAAGTGGTATTTTTCACATAATTTACTTATCTGTTTAGGTTCGTTTTTACTGTCCTCAAAACAGGCTGATGTCTTCCTTGTTCTATGAAGTCCCTCCTTCAGAAAAACGTAACGAGTTCTGATTGTGTAGCTTGTTTAGTGTTTTGTGATTCGATAGCAGCTTAGCTTGCCGTTAGCTTAGCTGACGACTGACATATTCCTGTGGGCAGAGTTTAGTCAAAAAACTGTTCTACTTGCGTCATTAAAGCAGGAAGTAGAGGGCTGTAGTCCAAACCGGCCGTTCGCTGTAGGCTTTGAAATAGGACTTAAAGAAAATATATCGCCTGGCAGTGAACTTTGAGTTTTATCATTTTACAGGAATTATTTATGCTGTTATAGCAACATTACAAACTAACTATGGTTTAAAGAATGGGATCAGAAAGAATGTGAACTTTAAAGTTGAATTTTTTTTTTACCATCAGCAATTTTGACCATACACTGCGTGTACACAGTGATATGAAACAACGTTCCTGCACCATATGGCATTAACAGAAACTCACCTGTTATGCCAAAAGTGTTACTTTGTATAAAATCAGTGCTTAGATATTTAACTATTAATCTTTGCTAAAGGCAAAATGAGTAGTGTGTGTGTGAGTTTTGGCAATGCAGGATCCACCTATAGATGGTATTATCGAACGCACGCACATTGTCACGTTTGGACGGATCTTAACTTCCGGTCTCTGTTAGTTTAATGGTCTGACTTGTGGCTAAACTGAACTCAATACCTCAAATACCTCAGTGAAAATAACAAATGTTTTGGTTTTCATAAAGATGAGGGGAGACGACGACCATGGCTCACCACTTTCTATGAAAACCGTTTGTTCATGTTGTTACTGCTGAAACTGTCTATAATGTTTCTGTCTGTCTTGTCTTTATCCAGTGGGATGACCTTCTGCCGTGTGGCCTGTCCCATTAACCCCTGCATCCCTCTCCTGTCTGTCTGTGAGCTTCGGACTCCAGCAGGCTGATGAGACGCTTTGTGTACTGTAAGGTGGTGCTGACCACCTCTCTTGTCTGGGTGCTAGTGGATGTCTTCTTACTGCTGTACTTCAGTGAGTGCAACAAATGTGACAACAAGAAGGATCGCTCGCTCTTGCCTGCACTAAGAGGTGAGTTAAACCATTTAAAAGAATTAAGCTTTATTCTTAACTTGCATAGGTGCAGGTGTGCAGTTTCCATAAAAAGACTTGCAGAAAGCTACCCCTCCTCTGACACTGCTTGAAAATTTTATTCTCACTTGTTCACATTCAAACATGTTTGAGTCTGCTAGCATTTGTGCAGTTTCTTCTAATGTGTCTTAAAACAGTGACTGCTCAATAGATGCCTTTTTCTTAACATTAATTCTAACATCATTGGATTTTTGTCCTTGAATGCTCTGCCTAAATAGGTTTAGAGCTGTAAGCTGCTTTCATGTTTAGATGAGGGCAGCCAATAGGACAGCTTTTTCTGAAACTTTTTTCCTTAAATGTCTGGTTATAAATTTAGATCATGTGGTCTGTTTGTTGCTTAAGGAAAGTTGACAAACAGAAAGCTTGTATCTGTCTGAATTACAATCTGTGTCATGTATTCGTTTTCTAATAATGGCATGTAAGCTGTTAGGGTATTAAACTGTCAGTTAGGGCCAGCAGACATTGTGCTGAGAAAAGCAGTGCTTAGAAGCAACCCAGTCTGTGCAGTTGCTTTTATATAAGCTTGGTTCAGGTTGAAGATCTTTTCTTGCTGAGGTCATGACAGTCATTGGCTTATTAACCCTAATAGTGGCAGTGCGGCAATGTGGCTTAGTGTATAGCACTGTTTTCTCACAAGCCTGTAAGTTTTAGTCCTAGCTGGACCATGAAAGCTTTTTGGGTGCAGTTTGCTTGAAACACTTCAGCAGTGCACATAACAGTGTACTACAATCATTTTGAAAAAAAAAAATAATAATAAATAATTGCATGTATTCATGTGAAACAGGCATAACACTTTCATTATCTGCAGAGAATAAATTAAACTACTACTTAATTAGTTTAAAATATTATTATATAAAATGTAAAATAGTAAATCATTTTTGTTGTGAAAATAACAGGCCGAGTACTGCAACTGTAAATACATATATCAAATCGTCTAAGAAGTTGTCAGGATTCGGACGATTATGAACCCAAGAAACAATAATTTATTTAAACAAACAGAAAACAAAACCCATGAGCGGGCAAACAGAACAGGGCAACCACAAATCAAACGAGACTACACTAAACACTATCATTTAAACAAAACACTAAACAGGAACAATAAACAGGAAAACTCACTGGTAGACTTCTTGGCAAACAAACTAACACTGACGAACCCACACTAGATGACAAACACAAGGACTCTTAAATAGGTAGAAAATAAATTACATACACCTGGAAAAATCACAAGTAAGGGATCGGGGAAAAAGTGACGAGACCCGGGAAATGCGTGGTCAGAATAAACCAATACTAAAACCACGCATCTCCCACATAAAACATTGGACTGTCAGAACCCTGCCATGATGACTAGATCTAAATACAAACAAGGATCTGGCAGGATCCTGACAGAAGTACTTTTTAAACATATTTTTGGTCCAGTATGATCCAAGAGCTAGAACTAAGTGTTGTGTATAGCATCTGCTATTGCCTTTAATGTTACATTTTAGATTTAATGGAAGATAAATATTCATACATGTGTGTAAATTTGCATGTCTTTTGATGTATGCTACTAGGAGTTATGTATATACAGATGTTCCCCAGCTCATATTTAAGACAAATATCTCTAACTATACTGCCAAATGCACTTGTTTTGCCTTTGTTGTGTTTATAAGGTACAAATGACTGTTTGGGTTATTTTTAGATTGACTGTGCAGGCAGTTTTTACCTGACTGCAGAAGATGTATCACTAAAAGCTCCACCATAAAAAGAGAATGAAGTTTCAGCAACCGACCTTTTATTACCAAATAAATAGCGGACTGGGATCAATACAACAATGCAGTGGAGAATTGTTGCTTCCCTGCCTAATTGCTACATCATTAAGTATACATCAGTCTCTTTTCAGACTGCATTTCAAACTAATGATGCATCAGAGCTTTACATTCAAATAAAATAAATGAGATGGTGCTTAGTGAACATCAATTATTCAATGGCCTTTCATAGCTTGCCAAATAACTGTAAGTCAGAAATCCTCAAATCTCAGATGGCTCCCCAAGAAATTAATAAACAATGAACAATTTCTTTTATTATCACAGTTTAACAAAAAAGTTATATTAGGTGTGCTGAATAAACATTTAAACCAGCAACATTCACAGTGTCACAGAAAATTATATTGTGATGTCACTTGCCCAGTGACAGTTCCATCAACTTGCCCAAACATAAAACTGTAACACTGCCAAACAGTTGCCTTGGCAACCTGTTCCCTCCAGGATTATTATAAAAAAAGAGTTTGCAAGTTTTCATTCTTTTTATAAATGTTTGTCTTATGTTGGTTTTTAATGCCTTTTAATAATGCCTTTCATAATTTAGATCAGATGGGCTCTGTTCAAAAACGTTGTCAGCTGTTTTGCTGTCGACTGTTTACATGTGCTTTTTTAAATAAGGTATTTTAATGGGCAAACATAGTTATGTTGCCAACCTTTTCCAAAGTCCTTATGTCTAAAATGTGCCTGTTGTCCCTTAAATTCCCCCTGTAGTCAAAGATAAGATTTCTATCTTAGAACTATAATTGACAGCATATAGGCTACAAATAATACATTTTATTTACAAATAAAACCGGTCCGGGCCACTCGTGCGTAAAATTCTGGTCTCTGGATGGTTGATCGGAGAATCTTTGAACATCAAAACAGTATGTAAAAAGTTATTTTTTTATTATAATTTCTTAATGCCTTAAAAAAGCTTGAATGTAACTTTACACCCTTGCCTTATTTAGTATACGCCGATCTATGAATATGTGAATTAGTCCTTGCCTCCACAATTGCAACAGCTCAGACCCTAGATAGATATGAGGAGCTCAGATGCAAAATCTGCTAAACGCCACCTTTGTCAAAAATTATATATTAAATGAATGCTCTCGGCACATATTATACTTAATTATTAATTATTATAATAATAATTATTAATATTATGCTTAATCCCGGACTCAGGCCAATTAGAAATAGTTTTTTTAAGCAAAATTTAAGGGTGATGCAAAATTCAAATTTACAAGAAAACGTCAGATGCACTTAGAGGGTTTTGCAACTGAGGTCTTCATATTTACATTACATAGTTACCACATTCGGCAGTTCCAGACACAGCAGTTAAGGATGGTTTCACAATGCATACATGAATTGCACATTTACAGCACTCATATTTTTTTCAGCGGTGATGGTAACAGGTTAGAGTGTTATGAGTCCGCAGCACATGGTTACGTCGCAGACGTCTGAAGCAGGAGTGCAGCAATTGTTTCATTGATAAGTCTATGCGGCATACATATCTATGGGTCGTACTGCCTGATCCACTCACTGAACTGTGATTTGTAACATGTTTGTCACTTATGAAACCGGATGGAGTTTGTCTTTGGAAAACTGCAGTTTTATAGAGAAAATACTCAGCAATTGTGTTGAATGATGCATTTGTACATTCTTTGTATTAAAGCATATTAAAAACACCACATAGACAAAAATAAAAAACTTGATTTTCACCACAGGGGGACTTTAAAATGCGGCTTACACAAGTCTCTGTAATGTGACAATGATACCAGATTTATTTCAATGGCATGAAATTATGGGTTGTCCTTGTGTCCAAGTGGATGCTATTTTTGGATTAGGTAGCTAAATATGACTGCCGTGTATAAGTGTGTATCAAAATCCTCTGCTGTTCTGCTTTAATATAAATTACTGTGAATGTTCTCAATGTTGTTCTCACTGTTATTGTCAAAGACCTTGATAAGTTGCTTTCTGTCATACTGCGGTCACAGCACTCCTTCATATATCTGTTTGTTTTTTGCTCGTTGTATCATATACTGTTCCCTGTCAGAGTTCATATAGCCATGTATATGCCCCTACATTCCACCAGGTTCAATCAGACTTCTTAACCGAGAAACCCATCAAAGCAGACAAGCCATCACAGTGGCCTCTGATTGGATCCTCGTAACCAAGTCTGCTGTAAATGGATCTACTGCTCCGAAAAAGCCCAGAAGTTTTATAAAAAGCACAATAATAAATATGGGGATGGTGGCCATCCTCTTCCCTCAACTCGAGGCACATAACTCATCCTGTGTCATGGTCCTGCCAGTCTTTCATAGTTGGTTCATGGTCATGTGGCAGGATCGTGGCGGTACCCATGTTTTGTGTGGCAGCACATGGCCTTTTGTTTGGGTAGTGTGCTGCTGTGTCTCGTTTATATTCCCGCCCCCTTGTCTCCTTGTTAATTCATTATTGGTTAACTCCCCTCACCTGTCTTTCCCTTGTTGTCTTGTTTAGTTTTCTTATTTAAGGCCCCAGTGTATTCTGTCCTGTGCTGGATTGTTTTGTATGTTTGTACCGTTGCTGTTTGTAGCAACTCAGTCAAAGTTTCTAGTCAAGTCTGTTACTCTTTGTAATTGTCTTAGTCAAGTTAGTCTAGTCTTGTGTGTAGTGTCATCTGTTCCTGTGCTGTTTTCCCCCACGTGGGCCTTTGTTTTTGGTTTAACAAACCCTGTTTGAGTTCACCGTTACCTTGCACTTGGGTCCCGTTCTCTGTGAATCATGACATCCTGTACTGTTTGCCCTGTGGATGGCTGTGTCCAGAATAGCCCTCTATACCCTTACATAGTGCCCTGTTCCATGGTCCGAAACCATAGTGGACATTATTAAGTGCAAGCATTCAATCCCTGATGCAGCACAGTAACAAGTGTACAACTGATGTAAACTCACAACTTGCTGCTACCAATCCAATGTGAGTGGTGAAAGAATTCCCTGAGATAACACCCACAGCCCTCTGGCGCAGTCAATATTCAAATTCACTCACTCATTTTCATTTACTCCTTTAAGTGAATTTCTGTAACATTCACAGAACCTTTCTGTTTCACATAAAGTTCTTTGTATAAAATGGCTTTAAATAAAGAAATGTTTATTTTAAGAAACTTTGACTGAATGGTTCTTTGGGGCACCAAAATGGTTCTGTGGCATCACTGTGAAGAAACCTTTGAAGCACCTTTATTATTAAAGTCAAGATTAAATACATTTTTACTTTTTAATGGAATATTGTAGTGATTTTTAAAAAACAAGGGTCATTATTATTATTTTTAAATTCATGTGCCATCACAATCATTAATCAAAATCTAAAAAAACCCACCCTTCTACTTACACCCTCTTGTGGCGATCCTTCTCAGATAGGAAGGTAGCTGGCTTGGGTGGAGCATCTGTTAACCCCAACAGTTAGTCTGTTACGATTTCCATTCGGAATAAAATACCTACTTATCTATATCCAATCAATTCACAGTGGAAAGCACAAGCCACACCCACTGTTTTCTTCTGATATTCCGTTTTACTCAGAAGTACGTCAAATTCATAGACTGTAAAAAATATGGACGTAGGGTCTGTGTCATCACCCATTGGTTTGTGAAGAGCATTTTTGAAGTTCAAAGTAGGCATTGCCTGCCGTCGCTTATTGGCCGCGCGTTACCGCACATCACTCGTGGATAAAACGAAAATGGGTAAAGGCGCGGGACATAGGTGAAGCTGAGGTGGCTGGTTGCTGAAACCATGCCCTCCTTGCTCGATTCTAGTGACAGCAGTGGCCGTTCACCCCTCACTCAAGTGGCCACGCCCTTAATTATGCAGAAGTTTAAGGCTTAATATAATTTAAAAAGATGAGTTAGCAAAATTAGCTATACAGACCAAAAAAGAATTTGTACCAGGCTGTAAAAAAATATTATTTTCTACTGTAAAGTTGGGCATTTTAAGATGGAGGTCTATGGGAATTGACTCCCTTTTTCAGCCAGCCTCAAGCGGCCAGTCGATGAATTGCAGTTTAAGTCACTTCCGTATTGGCTTCATCTGAGAGATCGGAAGGTTGCCCCGCACTCACAATACAGTAGTAAAGTTGATTGCGACTTCCTGTTCTCGGTTACATGGGAAGTGTAGCACTGTAGGAATTTGGCAGAAAATGTTAATTTTTTCCAAGCATTACCTGAATGTTTAATCAAATTTTTAGGACATTATGTGTGTCTGTCACAGACAGATTTTATGACATGGATCGATGGTCCAGAACACTGCTGACTGTTGTTGGTGGATGTTAAAATGTGCATTATAAATTTGCATAGTTTTGAAACTTTGTCATTAATCGCTATGCACTGTGCAGTTTGTGAAGTTTTGGGCATCTTAATTCAAATGAAGGTGTATTCATTTGTAACATTTTTTATTCATGAAAGGCCATTGGCAAGCTATATAGGTTTCATAATGTGACATTTGCTGGTGAAACAGGATATTCACTGAGACAAAATGTAGGACTGTATTTAATCCATCAGGAATTTTTTGAATAATAGAACTGATGGTTGGAGCAGGCTTTTTTGCTTCTAATTATAATAAATAAAAATATGTTTTGTGGAATAAAAAAGGTGACAAAAGCCAGTATGATTACATTTTTGATTTAATTCTACAGATTTAAATACATTGTGAAAATCATCTGAGCTACATTTACCAAATGCTTTTTCTGTATTTTAGCGGTGATGTCACGAACCCCAGAGGCTCCTGGTGAAATGGGGAAGGCAGTGATCATTCCAAAGGAACAGCAGGACAAGATGAAAGAGCTCTTTAAAATCAATCAGTTCAATCTGATGGCCAGTGACATGATCGCACTCAACAGAACTCTGCCAGATGTCAGGCTGGACGGGTGAGTGTGTATATATGAGAAACAAATGCACCATGATCACACTATTGACATTAAAGGGATATTTCGTCTGTAGAAACATTAATCTTTATTGAGAGTGGGTCATATTTGTAGTCAAAATGTAATATAAATTTAGAATTTGGTGCCTATTTGACAGAGAAAAGACAGAACGTGACCTTAGGGCGCATCTGTATGGAATACTACAACTCCCACAATGCATAGCTCTGCAAGCCACCACCACTAATCCAGAACACCGCTCGCTCAGCTGTATGCAATTGTGTACATACATGCCACGTTAGTATAAGAAAGAAAATAAAAACACTCACTTTATAGTCAGATGTCCATTTATCCCTGCAGGCTTTGACTGTCGCGTACAGTTTCTAAACCATGTATCCAGGATGCCGCTGTCCATATACGGTATGAAGCTTGGGTGGTTGGTTCACCACACAAACGAAAGGCTTAACTCAGTTTCTTATTTATTTTTGAGAGTGCTTGGCCAAACATGTAAATAATCCCAAAGAAGAAAATGCCGCACCCTGCATACAAAACGAGTTCACCGCACAATACGTTTACTCTGCTGATGCGTGGGCTCAGCGCCTGTGCTCGTGAGTAGAAACGCGTCTGTGAAACAAACACGCCAAAACGCAAGTAGTAGTATTTCTCTTCCCTGGGACCATTCACCACACAAACATCCATATCCTGATCTGATGCAGAAATTTCATACAGAAGGCACACACAAGAGTACAAGCACTACTAGTCGGTCCAAGTTTCCGCCAGTCCGGGCTCCTCTACACAGCCGAGGTTGCCGCATCCTCCCCGGGCTCTTCTACGCAGCAGAGTGATGTCACACAGATTTGCTTAGAGCGCCTTTCAGCATACGGTCTTGTGCCACTGGCCTAAACACAGCCGTGATGAGAGAGAGCTACATCACACTCCTACTCGAGCGATATTGCTTAAATACATGAACGTGACCAGCCCCCACTCCCAAATACTTCTTGTCATTAATTGGCTTGAACACTTTTTATTTTTCATGCTGCTAGGTTTGGCCACTTTGTTTTTGTTGCAGTTTGTGGAGCCGTGGCTGTCTACAGAGACCATGTTTTTTTACAATTTGTTCAGGGAACAGGCAGCAAGCAGATAGTGAGGAGATGTTTACTGTATGAAACAAAAAAAAATTATGGCCTAAAAAGCGTGAATCCGCTTAGAGCACCTTGAAGAGTTTGGTTCCAAAACGCAATAAATCCATTTTTACTAAATTCGGTAAAAACTTGTTTTCTATACCAAGAAAGTGACAAGATGAAAACCACTATTTTCTGTTACAAACTTTCACATAGCATCTTTAGGAATCCATAATTTGATTTTCAAATATTTATTATAAAAACTGATAATTTTTCCACAAAATGCAATAAATAATTTTTTTTTTCCAAAATATTATAAATCTATTGAATCAATATATAAATGTGCATTCATATTTGCCATGTTATATTCATTTAGTTGACTAGCGGCATACACTGTTTCCTGAGTGCCTCTCGTGTAAATTATTTCTCTCGTGTAAATTATTCGTTCCTCTGTTGGGATGTGTAACAAATTTCATAGATACTTTACTGAAAAAGTGGAAGATATCTACAGCTCCATGGCTATTGATCACTCTCATTCAAGTAACAATTTTCATTGTATGTATTTATCTTTTACATTCACTAATTTTGTCACTGTTACCACAGATGATATTTCAAAGCTGATTGTGTCTATGAACTCATCTACATGTTCTCTCGATCCCATACCCACAGAGATGTTAAAAAAGTGTCTACCACTATTGTGCCCCTCTATCACTGATATTATTAACCATTCTTTATTAACTGGTCAGGTTCCTTCGGCCATTAAGTTAGCTGCCATCACACCAGTCCTTAAAAAGACTGGCGGTGTTGTGGAGGATTTGGCCTATTTCCCATCTAGCTTTTTTAGCTAAGGTCTTGGAACGAGTTGTAGCTAGTCAGCTACAGCAATATCTGACCATCAACAATCTTCTGGAACCATTTCAGTCTGGATTCAGATCAGGTCATAGTACTGAAACTGCCCTAGTTCGGGTCACTAATGATCTTCTCATTTCCGCTGATATGGGTGTATGTAGCATTTTAGTTCTGTTAGACATCACTGCCGCATTCGACACAATATCTCATGCTGTCCTTCTTGAAAGATTGTCTGCATGGTTAGGAATCTCTGGTATTGTGCTTGAATGGTTTACATCTTATCTCACAAATCGATTTCAGTTTGTGTCATTGGGGGAAAACAAATCTCTACCAACACTAGTCCAGCAGGGTGTCCCACAAGGGTCGGTGCTTGGTCCCATTTTATTCAGCATTTATATGCTGCCTCTGGATGACATCATTCGTAAGTTTGAGTTAGGGTTTCATTGTTATGCTGACGATACGCAGATTTATATCAGCATGCACCCTAATCCAAACCTTGCAGTCACAGCCCTTAGCACCTGCTTGGATGAGATAAAAGCCTGGATGCATGACAATTTTCTTAAGCTTAACCAGTCAAAAACTGAACTTCTTTTTGTCGGTACGCCAACATCCTTACTCAAGCTTAACATTTATGAATTGATAACTGCTAATGACTTTCTTAACCCGTCTTCTCAAGTGCGCAATCTTGGCGTTAATTTTGATTCTGAACTTATGTTTGATGCTCATATTAAAAATGTCTCAAAAACGGCATTCTTCCATCTTAGGTATATCGCTAGATTGCGACCATCTTTATCGCTGCCAGATGCAGAGAGGCTTATTCATGTCTTTATTACATCGAGGCTCGATTATTGTTATGCGCTCTACTTTGGTCTCCCTAATCGGTCCATCAAAAAATTACAATATATCCAAAACTCAGCTGCTCGGTTATTGACACATACAACTACTCGCCAGCATATTACTCCAGTACTCTTTGAGTTACATTTGCTACCCATACAAGCACGTATAGAATTCAAGACACTGGTTCTAACATATAAAGCCATTCACGAAACGGCCCCTGCTTACCTTTGCAGTCTGGTCACTGCGCATATCCCAGTACGCTCTCTGCGCTCTTCCAAGTCATGCATCCTACAGCAACCTCGATGTAAATTAAAGTGTATGGGTGGTCAAGAATTCCCAAGTCACTGCACCACGTTTATGGAATGCTTTGCCACCGGAAATTAGAGACTCTCAAACATTGGATTGTTTTAAGAAGTGTTTAAAAACACACTTTTTTAGAATTGCTTACTGTACTTGAATGTATTTAATCTACTATATATTTGAACTGTTTTCTAATGGTTGGTTATTATTTTAGTGTATTCTATTGTGTTTTTTCTGTATGTTGTAGCGCTCTGAGTCTAAGAAAAGCGCGTTAGAAATAAAATGTATTATTATTATTATTTGATTTTGATGGCTTACATTTCTTCCCCGCCGCAGAAAACCACCACAGGTTTATCAACGGCATCAAAAATAACATTTTTGTTTTTGTTTGTTTGTTGATCACGAAGTACAAAGTAGATGAGGAAAGATAGGATTCCATGTGAATTCAATGGGCCACCTTTGTTGTTTACAATGCGTGGATTTGTTGAGCGGATTAATGCATTGTACAGAGAAGGAGGAGTGGTGTTTATCACAATTTGGGAAAAAAGATGACAGAATAGCACAGCGGATATTGGATTTTGCATAAAATTAAGAATTTACTTTTTAAAACTGACCTGATACCATACTGATTTTGGCAGTAACTCATTTTTATTAAAAATGTATACCAATAACCAATATATAAATTAACACAAGGTAGGTCTACCTTACGTTATTTGGCAAAATACATGAAAAATATTATTAATTAAGAAAATTATTTAAATTTTCCATCTGTTGCATACTTCATAAATCTTGCTTGTGTGTTTTATATCAGCGGTTTACTATGGGCTACTGAGGATTTAATTATATTATTTGAATATAGTCAGTAGTGAACTAAAATGGGACGGTCTAAGGCAGTGTTCTTCACTCCCAATCCTGGAGAGCCGGTGTCCTGCAGAGTTTAGCTCCAACTTTAATCAAACACACCTACCTTTGATTTTCTAGTGATCATGAAGACATTGATTAGCTTGCAGTTGTGTTTGATTAAGGTTGGAGCTAAACTCTGCAGGACACCGGCTCTCCAGGACTGGGAGTGAAGAACACTGGTCTAAGGCCTGAAACTCCAGGGCTGAAAATGCGTTCCACTCCTGATCTGTGTTAAACTGACAACAGTTCTATTTTGTGAAGCTTAAAAATCTTTTGCTTTAAATCAAAACTATATTCCTTGCAAGTGTCATTTTGGGTGGAAGACGCCAGGAACATGTCCTTACCATGGCTGTGTATAGCCCCGACAAAAGGTTGCCCAAAGTTTTTTTAAACAGAAACGGTGATGTGTTGAACACCCTGTTCTGATGACACAAGAGTTGCAACTTTGATAGCTGAGAAGGCCATTATTTCTGTTCTTTTTAAAATATTTTCAGAGCCTGATGCAATCGTTATAAATACATGTTTAATACTGTAAAATACGCTTAATGTTACAGTCACTGCCCTTGCCGTCCAGAATGAAAGAGAACATTTCAACTTGAACCCATTGTGCAAAGCTGTCTCTTTAGTACCAGGTGGTTTATTTTGTAAGGGAAAAATAATATCCATCCGTTGGCCCAATGGTGGAAACCAGTTGGCATGGCGAAGGATTCTCACCCATTCTGTCTTTTCTGATCCTCACTAATGACGCTTTAACGTTACGTTATTTAGGTAGTTTTATCTGACTCCAAAAGATAAAATCTGGTTGTTTGTAATTTTGAATCAAATAGATATAATTGTTGAATTTGGATAAATGTTTTTTTTAACACTAGCTGTGTTTTATTTGAACACAAAATCAACACAAAATTACACATAATGTGTTATAAGCTTAACATAAAAATTAACAAATCCTTTTTAACAGTGCAGTTATCAATCCAATTCAAATACGAAGCATAAATCAATAAACAGTGTAATGAAATGAACATTGGAATGAACATTTTATTCATGGCAAAAGGATGAAGATCTGGCTATAGATTCTTCAAAGTAAATTAAAATAAATGATGCTGTGTCAAAGACCCAACATCATTGGGTTCATTTTTTAAATATACTGTAGAAAATCCCACATGAACCAGTTACAACCCTTTCTTTAATATCCAGAAAGAACAAAGTAATGATAAAAAAGTTGGTAGTGATTGGGCATTGTGAACTTAGGGGCTGTGACTAATCTGCATATAGTGAGTGATTGGTTACAGGTTTAAGGTGGGGGGTCTCTCAACATTGAGTGAAGTTTGCTTACTTTATTGTTACACTTTACCAATTAATTCTGTTGTCATGTGAGTGAGACTATTGTACCACTTGCACTGAGACATTTCAAATGATATCAAACAAGACCAGATTCAGATTATTTGTGCATGTAGAATGTAGTAATTCATATACAGTTTGCTCTGAGAAAATGAGGATGGCTGAATGTAGCGCTTTTTACATACTATATAGTATGGAAGTAGGCGGTTTGGGATTCAGCCGATGATATCTGACATTTACATGTTGCTGCTGATTGGACTGCAGTTCTGACACACCTACAAAACAAGAGAAACATATCTCAAACCCTGTTGCACACCTGAAGCAAAACCTTGCAGACTGGTTTGAACTTGAACGTGCCCCAGGTGTGCCACATACACATCTTGAAAAATTAAGGCCAAAACATTTTGATCGCCCCCTGGTGGCTGGCTACATGTAAACGAATGGCACATGAGCCAAACTTAAAAATCTAATAACACTCTTCCCAATGATGGTTTCTGTTTCTTTAGTTATTTCTATCTTTATTTCACAATAATTCACTGTAATGTTCAATACATATGATTTACAGTATCAGTTCTTATTCTCTTCATTTTAAGACATTCATAAAAAGTTACTGAACTCTGGCAATTTTTTCTGATATTGCAGAGATATTTTGCTCATAATAATTGAAAGGGGTGATAATAATCTTTCCCACAAGAAAAATGTGAATTGGAGAAAAAACATTTATTTCGTTTTTTGAGTTAAGGATCAAGAAACAGTGCATCTTTATTTCCACAGTCTTCTGTGCTCATATTTATAGAGAATTCCAAGACAGCAAGAGAAATATCAACCAAATATCAAATCAAAGATCAAGTATTATAGTATGCCTAAAGTATTCCAGGCAGGAGCATTACTATTTATCTGCAGTTGAAATTTCTTGCAGCTGAAGAGTCCCTGCAGGGTGTTTATCATAAAGAGATGCTGCTGGGGTTTGCTGTAATCTTTCTCTGTTTGTGGCTTTCCCCCCCTTCCTGTCACGCTGTCTGTGCAAACAAACAAGCTCTTCTCCTTACTTCTCATCCATCCATCCATCCACTACCTCTCTACTCTACTTTTATAAGTTCACTCCATCACTAACAAAGTCTTATACTTTATTTAGCTTCTCCTGGTGACACTTCTCTATTGACCACTAAATGTGAGGAGCAGATAGATTCAGCGATTTCACATACAGTTCTGTAAGAAAATAAGAATGACAAATGTATTCTCTAATTGAAGCGTGACACTGTATGTGCAGTATTAAAGGAATTGGAGTTGACATCTGCTTCACATCAATTTTGATATTACATCAAAAGACATTTAAAATGCAGGGAACCAGTTTAAAACTGGTTGGTTACAGCAAATAATGATCCCCTGCATCGTAAAATGGTGCTTGGTCTTTTCTGATAAGGTTAAGAAGAGTGGGGATAAAACAATGTAAAATGCAAATAATAAATTATGAAAGAACTAATTAATGATTTTACTGTTAACTTGTGTGCAACAGTTGTTTTATGTTGGGCTTGAGTGCTAAGGAAAAGTTTACTTGCAGGATCAATTAAAATTGTAACACAATTTATTCTTATGCCATCCCAGATTTATATGACTTTCTTTTATCAGCACATAGACCTACCATAAAAGCCTTCATAAAAGTAATGTGGGTTAATAAATGTCTTCTGAATCGAAGAGCTGACATGTTTTCTTGTATATGAGCACTTTTTTATCAGACATTTATTGGATTCTGCCAACAAATCAGTATTTCTGAATGGCCTGAGGCCGGGATTGAGTGGATTTGAAGCTAAACTATTTGATGAATGAATAATTTGTGCAGAGAGCATTCGGTTAATTATCTCGAATTTGATTAAGTTGGTATTTTGAGGGATTCCCATCTGACCTCTTCAGTTACTGGAGTCTGTGCTTTTGGGAGCTACTCCATTTTGAGAACCATATAAGATAATGTAATGGCATTTTAAATTCACAGTATGTACAATTTTTGGATAAAAATATTGTGATACTTTGATGTCATATGCCTGATTTGTAGGTTGAACTGAATTGATTAACATCCACAGCCAGGGCCATGATATAATGATGATATAAACTGGAACGTCCTATTTGAATGACGCAGATGAGTTGGTGGTGTCAGGGGTCAAAGTTATACATTTTAACAGAATGCTGTGTCATCCCGGGGATAGCTGTCCATCAATTGTAATGTGTGCAAACGGATGGAATATGATATCAAACCATCACGAGAGCAGACTGTTCTGCATGCTATCTAATCACTCTCGCAGTACTTTTATGTTTTTTTTTTGTGGATCGACCTGCAGTCAGGTGGTAAGGGTGTGGAGATGCGGGGATGGCTAAAAATGACGAAATAACGTTATAACATTTCGTCTTGTCTCGTTTTAGTCAACGAAAATCATTATTTACATTATTTTGTAAATCACTTTTAGTCTTGTTTTCATTCATCAGTAATATTGCATTATACATTTAATTAGTCATCATTATGATCAGCATTTATGTTGTGTCTTGCTCATTTTCATCATGTAATAAAGGATCGTTGAAGGTGATATTTACTCATACTTTTTGTTGATGAAAGCAACACTATGTTAGACAACAATTAAACCTGACGTCATATTTTACCGGTAATGATTGATATTTTAACTGGAAGGGGGGACATCCGTCGCCACAGCAGATAGATATATTGAGGGTTGCATTGTACCCTATTTATAGTAATAGTAGTATTCAATATCCAATAAATTTAACTAGTTAACATTCGGTAAACTGTTGCATGGATATGTAACAGAATAATCAAAGTGTTTTTCAAGCTGCATTGCAAAATAATGTTTGAGCAATATGAGTTCTGCCTATTGTTGATAAATACCATTGGTGACATTTCACAATGAACTTAAAGGCAGGATAGGCAGGAATTATCTAAAAAAACTTTTTTACAAATTTGTTTAAACTGTCTTTATATACCAATACATAAGTAAAATGTAAGTACTCTGAAAAAGAGAGTTTAAAAATCGAGTAACCTCTCACCACTGTTTTAAACACAGCTCATTTTTCCATTCACTTCATCCCCTCCCTTCTGGGTTTCTTCTAAAGCCACGCCCCCAAAACACATGAACGCGCGACACTGACTGGCTCTGCTGGGAGCGCGGTGCATGTAGTAACATCATGTCACAATCACATGTAATAATACACCTAACTACTTTATCACTATGAATATAAACAAATAGGATGGCTTTTAGTACTCACTATTAAGCCAGTGTTTTGCATAAAAGAGTTTCCGTGATGAAAGCATTGTTGACTCTGATGAGGACTACACTCCGGAGACAATACCACTACCGCATCGTCGACTCGAGGAAAAGCCACGTGATATTTACTCTCGTTTGATTGCTTCGTTTATTCCTTTTGTTTGCCTTCGCTGACCGCATATGCAGGTACTGTGAGTTCTGAATGCTCTTTCTCTGCCATACTTTTCCTCTTCCTAGAGTGCCTCGTGCACGTTCAAATCAATCGGGTGTGCGCATGTGTGGGCAGATCCCATAGCAACAGCAACAGGGGTGGTGCCATGGTTGCGAGAGAGAGTGATAGTCACGCAAGCCAATCATTTGTTTCGTCCCGAATGGAAATAATGAGCTGTGTTTAAAACAGTGGTGAGAGGTTTACAGACACTCGAGTTTTATACTCTCTTTTTCAGAGTACTTACATTTTAATTATGTATTGGTATATAAAGACAAATTTGTAAAAAAGTTTTTTAGATAATTCCTGCCTATCCTGCCTTTAAGTAGTCACATTGTGGGATAATACACAGCATGTCATCAGTGTCCATATCTGTGTAAGCGCTTACTAGTGCCCAAACCCATGTACATAATGTTTTTATCCAGGGAGCTGGTTAAACTCTCATTGTCAATAATTAACCTTGATTCAATGATTCAGTGATTTTTGCTGTGCAAAACCAATACCTAAAATGCATAAAAAATGACTCTGCATTCTTTTGTGGTTGGTATCAGTCATATTTTTACTCTGTCCTTGTGTTTCCTAGATGTAAGACGAAGACATACCCTGATGATCTCCCAAACACCAGCATTGTGATCGTGTTTCACAATGAGGCATGGAGTACTCTCCTGAGAACCATACATAGCGCCATAAACCGCTCACCCAGACACCTGCTGCTGGAGATACTACTGGTAGACGATGCCAGCGAGAGAGGTGCCAGTCACATTACCATCATAATTCTAATTGTGTTTTAACATGGGTCCACAAGTCTTTAATTTCACACATAGTCTTTATTATTTACGCATATACACAATTGTACTCATTGTGTCTCAGAGAGCATCAAGCAGGTCTTCAGACTTTTGTTGGTGTTGTTTGGGTCAGCGTAAACTAGCTAATATAGTTTTTTAATAACAAGAACTGGTCTACTAATATTGATTAGTTATTTGTGGTTTTATCCAGATTTCCTAAAGAGGAAACTAGAGGATTATGTTGCTAATCTAGAAGTTCCAGTGCGCATTTTGAGAATGGAACAGCGATCTGGTTTAATACGAGCACGGCTGAGAGGGGCAGCTGCTACACGAGGGCAGGTTATCACCTTCCTGGATGCCCACTGTGAGTGCACCGCAGGGTGGCTGGAGCCACTGCTGGCCCGGATTAAAGAGGACAGGTGAGCTTCTAATGGTTAGGACCGCAACTTCACCCCTCCTACAAAGACAAGCCGCTATATTTACTGTGCTCCATTTGACCACTGATTCACCCTTCTCCATTTAAAATTCACATGCACTCTAAACTGTTTGCAAATACAATGTTGGTAAAAATAGGATTGTTAGACACTATATTGTACTGGACAGCAACCTCTAAAAGCCCAATTTTATTCTAATGTTTCATCTAGCTATACTTTATGTATGACGTTAACTGGCTGCTACAATCTTTGTGATTGATGATCAAGTCGCATACACTGCTGTTTTGTAGGTCTGGGCTGTGCTGGGTAGATTAGATGGTAAGCAGATGGTAGATTAGATGGATTAGATCAGTTCTCGTAATCAGCGTGTTTGGATGCAGTAGGAAATGGACAGGAAAGAAGATCTGTTCGATTTGGACAAGAGCCAGATTGTTATGACAAGGCAACTGGGTTAAAGTACCTCTGAAACATCAAGGTACTGTATGTGGGTTGTCCTAGGAGGGACAAATCACAAACTGGTGACAGGTGTTAGGTGCCCAACACTCATCAATACACAAAGGCTTCTATAAATATATAATCATACAAATATATAAAATGAAAAAAAAAAATCAGACACTCTGCTTTCAAATACATAAACATTTAAAATTAATTAAATTAGTTTTTTTATAAATTGGGTAAGAGCTTTAATAAGGGCTAATATATATTTATAATATACAGTGAAGACTGTGCAGTATTATTTTAAATTTGATTACTTTAAATTTGAAAATTACAGAAAATGACAGACCAACCTGAAAAACATAAACATTTCTAAATAAATAGTAAAATGTTAAAATTACCGTATCACGTCCAACAGTGTCAGTATCCTGTTCAGCCTGGCACAAAATGATTAGCTGAACTAATGTTTTAACAAAACTGTTTGCTTGAAAGACAGGTGAGTTGTCTGTTTGATAAAAAAATCTTATTAATGCAAAAATTGGTACTAACATGATTTCATTTTTTGAGAATAGTAACTAACTTATTCAGTCTTCCATTCTTTTCACCTCCGTTTGAATGTCTTTTATATTTTTGATTCATGGTTTCTCATATAATAATCCTATTATCTATCTTACTGATGTGCAGTGTCTCCATTTGTAAAATGATCTTTATTACATTTGGATAGATTCAGGTACAGTCAGAACAGTCATTCAGAATTACATTACCGAAAAATATCCTGTTACTCCTACAATCACACAGATTCTGTAGCACATACCGCTCACCCTCATCTTCCGATGTGTTTAACACTTGAAACCTCTCAATGTCAGAGCATGCATGGTGTACTGCATATTTTAAAGCGGACAGAGAATGAAAAAATGTTTTACCTTGTCTTTGTTGAATAATGGTAGTCTACCCGCATTCACGAACATAGCAGCAAAGTCAGCCAATCAGTAATGAGATTGCAAGTTAAGCCAGTAGGGGGAGCCAAATGGGTGCAAAACAATCCCCCACCCTAATAGAGCTATCTGAGAGAGGTTTTTAGGAAGCTTCAAAGGCATTACAGACCAAACAAAAAAATTTTTTGCCTACATGTCACATCAAAGAACAAGAATAAATACCCCGTTCAATCAATCGATGTCCCCTTTAAAGGTATTTTTTGTGCCCGCTCTAGCTATCTCTAAGTAGTAAGGCTTATGAGTTAGTCATTTTGATATTTCAAGCATTATGTGGTTCCTGTACTGAGTTTGCATTGATCAGAATTAGTCTAGTGCTCAAGCCAGATGTGTTTATAACATTAGCAGTTGAATGTCAATAAATATTGTTGAGTCATCTCGTTGATAAAGAGAAAACGTTGTCTGAGGAGTTTCTAACTCAAGTTCATACGTCCGCTATTATCCACTGGGTGGCGATCTTACCCAACTTAAACACTGACGCATTCACGCAACACTGAAAACAGCATGTTTTCATCAGGCTCTGAATCTGATCTCTTACAAAAGTTCTTCAAAAAAATGGAATTATCTCTGCTTTTAGCTGAAAATTTGAGAGGTGATAAGAGAACAAATGAAGGTAGGATGAAACGTTTTTTTTTGTTGTTGTTGTTCTTTCATTTGATATTTTATGTTAATTTAAAGTAGATAATTTTTCTGCAAGGCATTAAACTAAAACTGGGTGGCAACTAAAAAAAAAAAAAAAAAAACGCTGATGGTGAAAGAGTTAAAGGGACACTTCACCCATTTGCATTAATCTTTGTAAAGTTAGAACCCCAGTCTTGTTTTAGAATGGTAATGCATCATTTCCTCAGTTGCCACTGAGACAGGAGGAATACAGATTTCAGTGTTGCACTTCCTTCTTTCAATGATGTAAAAATCATCATTTTGCATAATTGAAAGAAGGAAGTCCAATATCTTTGTTGAGGGAGTGAGACTACAAACACCCATTTTCTTGGTTAAATAGGCACCAAATTCGAAATGTATGTTACATTTCGACTACAAATATGACGCACTTTCAATAAAGATTCATGTTTCTACAGGTGAAATGTACGGAGACCGCGAGGGGACATGGTGGTGGATAATATTTGGGATGAGAGGGAATTTTTTTTTTATAGCTTTTGCGTTCCCCCGAGAAGCTTTTTGCGTTCTCTCGCAAAACTTTTGCGTTCCCCCGAGAAACTTTGCGTTATCTCGCAAAACTTTTGCGTTCACTCGAGAAACCTTTTGCGTTCCCCTGAGAAACTTTTTGCGTTCCCCCGAGAAACTTTTTGCGTTCACTCGCAAAAAGAGCCTATGTTTCCGTGAGGACCCACAGCGCTTCACAGCGTCACCTGAGACAGTTCACAAGGTAATGGCATCATTGATGCCAGCTGTTTGTAGATATGATATATAACTAATGTTATTAAAGAATTATACCGTATTTCTTTGTATTTAAGTCCAAGTTCAAAATAACACTCTATAAACCGCTACATTGTGAATGCATTGAGCTGTCTGAACCATTGCTGACGGGAGATAAAGTGTTTATCTGAACTAAAAACATGACCTGTTTCACAATGGAGTGGTTTAAAGAGTGTTATTTTGAACTTGGACTTAAATACAAAGAAATACAATATCATTATTTAATAACAGTAGTTATAACAGCGGACATCAATGATGCCATATGGTGTAGTGCTGGGAACACGCAGCTATACGGAGTACCCTTATTAGATGGCATGGGGTAGCCTATATCCACCTCTAAATGTGAAATATTAAATATTTATATAATTTCTATAATGATCCTAATGCTGAGGAGCCAAGCAGCATAAGTTAAGTGACAATACTAGACCATTTTGGAGTGAACTAAGGCTATGCAAGACTATAGCCACTTACATGCCACTGTTTATTTTGAATTTGGACTTAAATACAAAGAAATACCGTATAATTCTTTAATAACAGTAGTTATATATCATATTTAAACAGCTGGCATCAATGAACTGCCTCAGGTGACGCTGTAAGAGCCGTAGTTTCTTGCAAAAACGTAGGCTCTTTTTGCGAGCGAACGCAAAAAGTTTCTCGGGGGAACGCAAAAAGTTTCTCAGGGGGACGCAAAAGGTTTCTCGGGGAACACAAAAGTTTTGCGAGAGAACGCAAAGTTTCTCGGGGGAACGCAAAAGTTTTGCGAGAGAATGCAAAAAGCTTCTCGGGGGAACGCAAAAGCTATAAAAAAAATTTTCCCTCTTATCCCAAATATTATCCACCACCATGTCCCCTCACGGGCTCCGTAGAAATGCTCCTTTAAGCATGCTTCCAAGCATATTTGATCATCACTTCAACAGTTGCCCAATATAAATGTTAATGTATAAATTAGATTAATGGTGATTTATAAAATAAACACCACAGTCTTAAATCATATTTTCATTGTGTCTTTGCTGCATATGTGTTGGTTGGGAACTGGGCTCTGTTTCAGTCACACTTGATTCTGAGGAACTACTTTGTTTGGCGGAAGAGTAATATTTGTACTAATATAATTACAACTTATTTGTGTTTTATTTTATAAAATCCCGCTAACGTTATGCATCTGAAGTAACCGTTTTATAAATGCAATAAACCCCTCGAAGCGTTGGGTTACCAGTTTATTGCTTTAATGTGCACGCCCCCTTACTTCGATGCTTAAGGTCATTGTCCTGCTGCATTAACAAACTACACTGAGCTTCAACTGAGCTTCCAAATCTTGATGTTCTCTCCACCATACTTCACTGTTGTGATGATGTTTTGCTGTTGGTAATTTGTGCCTTTTTTGTGCCATGGTATTTTTCCTGAACAATTCAACTTTTGTTTCTAAATGAGCATGCTACGCATGCCTAAATGAGCATGCTCAGAGGTCCTAGTCCAAGCTCTTGTCCTGTCCAGGCTGGACTACTGCAATGAGTGGTCTTCAATGAGCCAAATAGGGTGCACGTCACTCCTCTCTTTGTCGAGTTACATTGGCTTCCTATAGCAGCTCGCATCAAATGTAAAGCTCTGCTCCTGGCCTTTAAAACCACCACCGGGTCAGCACCCCTTACCTTCACTTACTTATAGAGCCTTATGTACCCTCTCGATCCCTGTGCTCTGCCACCGAGCGGCAGCTTGTGGTGCCATCTCAAAAAGGGAAAAAAACATTATTAAGCACCTTCTCTGGAGCTGTTCCACAACTGTGTAATGATCTGCCGGTCGCAACACAATCTGCTGACTCTGTAGCAGTCTTTAAGAATCGGCTAAAAACCCATCTCTTCCACCATCACCTCAATTACTAATATAGGACTTATTATCTTTCTTTATCTCTATCTGTACATTCTTACGAAAATTTACTAACCAACCCTTGGCTATGTATACTGTGTTAGACTTGATGATACTATTTCTAGTGCACTTATGTATTGCTGTTCTTGTGTTGCTATATTTGCTTCTATTGTTTACCCTGAGTTGTAAGTCGCTTTGGACAACAGTGTCGGCTAAAGGACTAAATGTAAATGTTTTATCCATAAAATATTTTCCCAGTAGCACTGGGGTTTGCCAAGGTTCTCTTTTGCAAACTTTAGGCTCACAGCAATGTTTTTCGGGAGAGTAGTGGCTTCCTCCGTAGTGTTCTGCCATAGACACTGTGCCTGTTCATAGGCTTACATATGGTAGACTCATGAACAGAGATTTGTGCCAGTTCCAATGATGTCTTCAAGCCTTTAGCTCAGGGATGGGCAACTTCTGTCCTGGAGGGCCGGTGTCCTGCAGAGTTTAGCTCCAACCACAATTAAACACACCTGAAGCAGCCAATTAAGGTCTTACTAGGCATACTAGAAACATTTAGGCAGGTATGCTGAGGCAAGTTGGAGCTAAACTCTGCAGGACACCGGCCCTCCAGAACCAAAGTTGCCCATCCCTGCTTTAGCTGATACTCGTGGGTTCTTCTTTACTTCATTGAGTAATCTGCGTTGTGCCTTAGGAGTCATCTTGGCTGTGTGCCCACTTTTAGCAAGGGTAGCTACAGTATTAAACTGTCTCCATTTATAGACTATTTGTCTAACTGTTGATTGATGGATGTTTGAAAATTTTGAGATTGTTTTGTATACCTTTTCAGCCTTATGGAGTGAAACAGCTCTTGATCTGATATCTTTAGCCCCTTCTTGCGTAGTATGGTTCAGAAGAGCTGATGTTTCTTAAGGACAGCAATCTTAAAATGTTTTAAGTGTCTTTTTATCAACCAAAGAGTGACTCAACCACACTTTGAATTCATTTTATTTCCGACACAAATGAGCTTTCATTAAAGTAATAAGTCTATGAGTTCACTTACATTTTCCTCCAGCACTATGAATGTTTAATGTTTTTATTTGATTTTTTTAAAGAAACTAGAATTATTTGCGTGTTGTCAGCTTATGCACATTGTATTTGTTTGTTGTGACCTAGATGAGGATCAGATCACATTTTTTTGGCAAATCACTGTAGAAAGCAAGTATATTTCTGCGAGTTCACAAACGTTTTCTTGCCACTGTATCAGGTCCATCACAGAAAATCTAATAATTTCCTATTAATTCAATAGAATATTTTCCATACCAATATGGTGTGGTAGTTTCAATATTATAAAGTCACTTGCAATCCATTTCTTTAGTATAGATCAGTGGTTGCATCTAAAAGTTATGTAATGCAGGAGTATTCTTGTAGCTCAGTTGGTACAGTACAGCCTCACATTAGCAATGTAACAGTCATGATAATAATGTACCTTAAATGCACTGTAAGTTGCTTTGGATGAACGTGTCAAACAAATGAATACAGTATGTTTAAATGCATATGAAATAGACATGGGCCTATAACCGGTTTCAAGGTATACTGAGGTTTTAAAGAGACAAGGTTTTAAAACCACAAACATTTTCTGTGATACCGTTTTCAAGGTATGAACTGTTTACACAAAATCAATTAAATCATGTAATATTATTCATGTTTACAATTCATTTCAAAATTCAAAGTATCAAAATGCTGGTAATCTTGGTGATAAAGCGGAAGTTACCTCTATTAAACTGCCACGCAGAGAGCTCAGTGTTGTATGTGTAAACAATGGCGGGTTATGACTTCATCTCCACGGTCCGTATTTTGTTGTTTTCACTTCTGTGGTAAACGCTGACCGTCGCGCAGTTTCTCAGTGACTTTAAACAGAATTGAAATGGCGAAGAGCATCTTGAACCTGCATCTTGAACAGCTGTTGAAACATAGGCCTCATAGAGTATGTGTGGAGAACCTGGGCTTTTTGGCAAATAGTTGGTAAGCTGTTTGAAACAACTGTGGTGAAGAGATGTGGATGTTAACTCCAGATGTGCAGTGTGCATGTGGAGACATCTGTATACAGTGCTGGGGTAAACGTGTAATTTGTATCAAAACATTATGATTGGCTTGAAGCTGTCGCATTCTGATGCCATCTATTCTAAATGCTGGTAATCTTTGTTCTCCATTCACACATAGCACTCAATTAAAATTTCTGGTAAATTACTGGTAATCTTACAACCTTCCTAACTGGTAAATTGGCAACACTAATTTACCAAAAAGGTTCTGTTCACACATGACCTGTTAACTGCAATTTTGTTATAAACATATCACTGAGCCCACTTGAGCATAAACACAAGACACTTTATTTAACAACCACAAACAGCAACTTATGGTGATAATAAAACCAAAATGTGTGAAAGTATATATGTTTATAAGTTTTATGTTGATTATAGTTTTTGGAATATGCAAATTTGCAGAAAATTGCCACTCACTAACTAAATGCTTACCACAGTTAAAAATATGTAAAGAATAATTGACGACGGGCCATTGAATTATTAGAAAAATAATGCACACTCGGCCATGGCCACGACGTTGAGGTACATTTACATTATAAGTGACTAGCAGTAGCAGAGCGATGCGATCTCATTGATTTCAATGGAAGCTTGGCATCTGGCGACATGAGCGACAGTGACCATTGATGGCTGGATGGCCGTGTCCAGTTGCGCGACAAAGTTGAGAAAACTTTATGCACATTTTGAACGACATTCGGTGCAACTACCAATGTGAGCAAAGCAGAGGAGTTTACGTCATCCGTCTCTCGTCAGTTACTGGAGTGGACGTTACTCATTTGTTTATGACAACTAGATATAGAAACGCCTCTTTTGAAAGATACGAGGGACACACAGCGACAAAGTCCCTTATAATGTGAATGTACCTTAACACCTCGGGTGTGCATTATCTAAGGAATAATTGACGACGGGCCATTGAATTATTAGAAAAGGTTACACCTCGGGTATGCATTATTTTTCAATAATTCAACGACCCGGAGTCAGTTGTTCCACTTATACTATGGTAACCACACCTCAAGACATTGATCACATGATATATTTAAGGGATTTGTCCAGTGTTTTTACTTAAATCGCTATTGTGAGTAGGACTATTTCTTTCGTGTCTTATCCAAAGGCTCTTTTGCTTGTTTCCAAAACGTAATTTTAAAGCTGGCAATGGAGGCTTGAGCCGTTGATAGCATTCTAATGCAGTTATTAATGAAGCATTCAACAGACCCGTAGTATAAAATAAGTTTAAGTTAGTGTTAAAGTAAAAATGCACTAAAGATAACAAAAGTTCTCTTGAGTTCATATTCTGCGGTGGGCATTTTCAGGTTGACAGTAAATCTAGCTAGCCCAATGAGATTGGAGGGGGGGCACCAGAGGGGGCAATCATATTCCAGGGGGCTGGTGCCATCCCGTGCCCCCCCCCTCTAGACACACACCTGACAGTTTCTTGCGCACGGATCGAGAGACTTCTGCATGCCAGAGACTCAGCTGCACAAGCACAGATAGAGCAAGCACAGAGAGAGAGAGACCTGCACCTCCCTGGTGCTTATAAAATTTCAGAAAATACTAATTTGTTAGTGGATTATTTCCCGTTTCTCTGTCAAACTCAGTCTAACATGCAGGAATGCCAAGTTGACCATGCTTATTTACATTACGCGGAAAAGAAAAATCTGTTACATCTGACATTTTATTTTTACACTAAGTTACAGACCAATCAGCAGCCATGTAACATGCAGTTATTGACAGTTATTAACAGAGTTATTGACAGAAAAGCTGACAAGTTACATAACAATACGACCTTTTCAGCTCATCATGAACGTGAACATGGGAGGCCCCTGAACTTGGGAGGCCCCTGGGCTTCAGCCCAGGTAACCCCGTGCATTAAAGCGGCCTTGTATGTATGAAAGGGACTATTGACTACAGGTATGTCAAAGATGTTATTTTGTTATATTAAAAACAATTTCAGCTGACATTTTAATACTTTTCATTTTAACTTGGATAAATCCTTTTATGAAGTCTTGATTTTTTGGGGGGGGGGGGGGGGGTGTACTAGAATCAGTTTGCTTGATTGATGTTTTTAATGTACCGTAAGTTACATATACAATATTTTAAAGCTCCAAAAAGCGAGCATCCATCGAAAACAAATCCATGCAGTTATGAATTATTTTCCAAGGTGAAGCAGTCAGTTTTGGTAAGGAAATGTTTATATTTTAAACTTTATATACTGCGGCGTGTTCACAAGAAAGTTGAGGTCAGGTGTAAGGTGTAAGGTTGTTACAAAAACCCATCGCTTTCCCTCTGAACACACAAAACAAGGTAAATAATGCTATCAGATATAAATAATGATGTGTTGATTCTCTTAGCTCCCAATATTTACTGATTAGGAAGTTTCCAGACCACTATCTGTTATTTCATGTCAGCGTAACAATAACTCTGATGGGTAAATCTCCTCAGTGGGTATGTTTTTGTTTTGCAATTGTCCTAGACCTCAGTGGTTGAGCAGAGGTTGTGGTTTCGATCGTAGGGAATACACATTCTGATGAAATGTATACCTTGTAATGTCGCTTTGGAGAAAAGCATGCCAAATGTGTAAATGTAAATAGCTACAGGGTTTTAACTGTGGCCACAAATACAGTAGTGCACATATATTTTGGGGTTTACAAGTCACTTTGTAAAAGTGTTCATAAAAATGCTTCTTGCTTTGTATTGTTTGTGCTTCTTGTGCACCTAATAAAATTTTAGATCACACATCAATAACATCCATATGATATAGCCCTGTATCAAGAGGAGATAAAAGTAACTTTGTGTTGTAATAACTTTTAGGTGTAAATGCAATTTAGGGTGTTCATCTATATGGGGTTATATGGGGTCATAGTGATATCTGTACAGCTTTAAGTAAAACAAGAAGGGCTACACAATGTCTTCTCAAAATCAATGGAAACATCTCTTCACGTTTTAAAATAGTTATATTAAATATGTGTAATGCAATGACCAATTAAAAACCAAAAATCAAATTTCCGACAAATTAGACAAGTACAACAATTGAATCCTGAATTATGTTAAAACGCTACACATATCAATATAAAATATTTTAGCTGCTGTGTGTTGCCCAGTCTAAGACACAAAGGTTAATTATTTTTGAAGTTGGTTTTCTCATATCCAGTTAGTCTTTCATCTAGTAGTTCATCAGTATATGCATGCAGCAGAAAAAAGCAGAAATTCTTGATACAATTGGTTGCACTCCACTGCCATGTTTAGCTGAAGGTGAATGGGTTATTTCTGTTTGTTATTCTAGGAGAGCTGTGGTCTGCCCTATCATTGATGTCATCAGCGATGAGACATTTGAGTACATGGCTGGCTCAGATATGACCTACGGGGGATTCAACTGGAAACTCAACTTCAGATGGTATCCAGTTCCTCAGAGAGAGATGGACCGACGCAAAGGAGACAGGACCCTCCCTGTAAGGTACAGAAAAGCATGAACATGCTAAAACAGTACAATGTGGACATATTTTAACTTCCAAAAATTGCAATACATTTAACATTAAAAAGCATGTACGTGTTCAAATCTTTAAATACATTATTCATCAAGATGTTAGACAGGTATCATCTCAGAAATTGTGTGAAATTGCATCAAAGTGTTATATATAAATATCAGCCATCCTTAAGGTCTAGATATAAGCATCAACGATTAAAAACCCCATTTCGGTTTACAGATGTATCTCTCAATATTTTCCCCAGAACTCCAACAATGGCCGGAGGTCTGTTCTCCATTCACCGCACATATTTTGAAGAAATTGGCATGTATGACTCGGGTATGGATATATGGGGAGGAGAGAATCTCGAGATGTCTTTTCGGGTGAGTGCTCAGTTTTAGCAATTCAAATGCCAGTTTTGTGCTTTGTCATACAACAATACAATTATGATTGAGTTCTGTACTACTGTGCAGTATGTGGAAATTTGTATTAGTTTGATATAGTCTGTTTGTTAATATACTCTATAATTATAGTTTTGTGTGTGTTGGACAACAGATCTGGCAGTGTGGAGGATCTCTTGAGATAGTCACATGTTCTCATGTAGGCCATGTATTTCGTAAAGCCACGCCATACAGCTTCCCTGGTGGAACTGGTCAAGTTATTAACAAGAACAACAGACGATTGGCTGAGGTCTGGATGGATGAGTTTAAAGATTTCTTCTACATTATCTCACCAGGTAATGCTTCTTAGAAATCTATAGAAGACTTACAGTACTGAAATTAAACACCTTTGTATGTTTGGGTTGTATCATGAGCTGGTTCCTTCGCCAGTATCATAAAGGACAATAAACTATCTATCTATAAAGAGTTATATTAGAAAATGTCCTGGCTGTTTATAATTCTGATTTGAAGCCCAAAAGTCCATCCATCCTTAACAGAAATAATCCACATGACTCCAGGGGGCTAATAATGGCCTTCTGGGGGCAACTTATGTGATTTTTATAAGAAATATATAAATATTTAAAACTTCACAAACTAAAATAACTAGTTTTCAGTAACGACCGACGTGCATTCACAAGATAGTCTGTTTTATAGATCTGGTGATAAAGATTTACCTGCACTGCTCTTCGATAAGATAACTAGCAGGGCATTTCATTCTCTAGTCTAGTGATAAACCCTATGCCCTAATAATGTCTCTGAGGACCCTATCATCTGTTTTGAAAGCTATTCTGTGTAATACACGGATATTGTGTATGCTGTCTTTGTAAGATGATTACAACCGGTTCTACCCAAAGCCTCTTTAAACCGAAACTGAACCAATGATCACGCCGGTAAGAGAATTGGTCGCTCTAACAAGGAGTTAGGTTATACAATGCACAGATTTCAGACACTAACTGGCCTGCACTGTTTCTCTGGAGGTCATGAAAAAGGATTCAGGAGTGATTGACAGCATAATACGTAATACGTATCATATTCTGTATATGTACAGTAGTTTTTGGGGATGTAACGGTACACATAGCAAACTATTTCAGTACAGGACTTCCGGTTTGGTGCACATCGCACATGAGTGCTAAGTTTTAAGATGCCGTGACAAGTTAAAAGAATTTCAACTTTTGCAGGCAGTGCCGCTTATCAATGTCAGGTCAAGAACCAATCAGGAAACCCTGGAGGCGGGATAAGCATTGCAAGGTTTTGTTTACAGTAGCAAGTTGGCAATTTGCATTATTCCTTGCATTATTATTTTTATTTTAGTTAAACCAAGCAGATGTTTTATTTTAAAATCTGTCCTCTCCACACCTAAATTGCTATGTTCATCTGTGTAAATCATTATATCCAGTCTTTCCACATGACCTGAAACATTTTTTAAGAAATCTGTATTACCTACAATATCTCACACATACCATCATGTGTTCTGCAGACACAATGCAAAACCCTAACAAAAAAAAAATAATTCATTGTATTATTAATATTGGGTATTTACCTTATCCGGTAAATACTGGATAAGGTACTGCTTGCTTTGGCAATGGTTGCTGTAGTAGGTGATGCAGGCTGACTGAAATGTCATATTGATGCTGTAGTAATGTGGTTGTATGTTCTTAAACAATTAATATGTGTGTTAAAATAACACATAATGTGTTAAGTAGCATAACACAAAAAAATTTGTAAAAAAATTAAATTAACCTTTAAAATTGCTTATTGTTCTGTCATGGTGACTGTTTTAATCATAGCAGCATCATGTCCTTGCATTTTTGATAAAATGTTTCCATGTTCATTTTAATCCATAAACAATGCACTGTCACTTTAATTGAGCGTTAGCAGCGCAGCAAAAATAGTCTTGGCGCCGAAACAATCACAGTACTGCTGTTATAGCTCTGCTCCTGCTGCGTGTGGCTGCGTCACATCTAAGTGCAGTGTGAATACTCTAACCTGTTAACATAGACCCCAAAATAATATGCACCACTTATGGGTGTGGAATGAAAAGATAAATATTTTCCACTACAGTACTACAACCATTTGTCTTCCATTCATATGAAATGGACTTTTCATGACAGTCAGCAGATTTCTCCACGCCACTGCAGATCAGTGAGAAAAATATTTCACTCTGATGTGAGATGTGCCAACTTTTATAAGTGTCTGGCATTGTGCTTCAGTAAGTGTCTGAGTTGAGCTCAGCTGTTCATATATTCATGAGCGTTCTGTTTTTCTTATCTGCATCTTGCCCCCAGGGAGATGTTTGAAAGAAAAAAAAAACACAAAATTGTGTACAAGGACAATTATAAGATTACCCTTTACTGTTACCTCTGTCGTTTCACTGGAGAGGGAGGATGAGAGTTACATTGAGAAATTCTGTGGTGATGTGTGTGTTTGGGGGGGGGGAGTTGTGTTGTTCCTGGAAAGGCATCCCAGTGGTGCTGTGATGTGGGGACTGAAGCGTGTGTGTCTGTCTGTGATATGAATAAACAGTTTGTTCTGGATTATGTGTAGTGTCTAAGGCAGTGGATCTTATGGAAGTATAAGAAATTTGGGGTCCTGCTGCAAGAAAGCTTTAGATATAGTCAGAGTTTGGGGTGGAGGAAATGGGTGGGCACTCACAAAAAAGAATGTAGATGACCTGGTGTTACTTTATCTTTCCTACAAAATCTGACTGCAAAATCTGGATGTTCTCTCTGAAGGCTGAATTAAGGTGCTATCATTGCTGGCATGCAAAGTATATATCTTGCCAGGTGCTCATACTTACACTAAGTATTATTTCACAAAATTTTATACCCTAGTCTAAAATCATAACTTTACGACTGCTACAGTTTTTAATTTGTACATTAAACCATTGTCGCATTAAATCAGGAATCCGGCAGATTATATTTTGCAGTATGTTTGGTAGCACTTTATTTTACAAAATGTGTACTTACCTTGTACATATAGGGTATATTTTTTGTACTTACAGACAAATGTGTGGTACTCAGAGCCGGTGCCAGACCATACTGTAACTAACAGGGGGGCACGCGGCTTCCAACAGGGGGCGTGCAATTAGCAACAATAACTTGCAAAAACAAGGCATTAAAACATCAAATACAGTGCAAGCACACACTCATACAACTGGTACAGATTGTCGGCTCATTTCCCGTATAAAGTGCAGAAGAACTAATCAGTATTACCATAATCACGTCGAAATGCTGTTAACGATCTATAACCACATTTCACATTTAGGCTTACGTAAATTAAAACAACTCTAACTTGCCTTTAAAAAAGCTGAAGGCAGCGTGTGTGAACATTAACTCTTTCCCTGCCATTGACGAGTTATCTCGTTAATCTGCAATACCGCTATTATCAACCAAGTGGCGCTCTTCCGCAACTTTTAAAACCCGGAAGTATTGCTCTAGGGCAAACAGTTGTATGTCCGTGTATGTTTAAAAGATCGCTCTGCATCTGATCTCTATCAAAAGTCCTTCACAAAAATTTAATTATCTCAGCTTTTTGCTCAAAAGGTGTTTTTGATGAAACCTACACATATTTGAGAGGTGATAAAAACAGAACATTTTTTGTTTGAAAGCAGAGGGTCTGTTCTTTTATTTCATATATTGTAGGTTTATATATAATAAGGAGCATTTTCTGGAAGGCATTAAAGATTTAAACTTCCTGAAAACATTGTCCTGTAGATTTGAAAATCTCCGAGTGTGAGCCAATCGGTGTTTGCATGAAGTCAGATGGAGCAGGCGGTGCTGGTTGGTTCTAAATGTTCTAATATCCATATTTTACACGATTCATAAAATGCAGCGAAAAACACGTTGCTAGTATCAAGTCACATTAATATGCTAAAGACGTTAAGACGCATGAGACGCTGCAATACATCCAATCAGAGAAACTGGCAAAACATATATCAACTATATTTTTCTCAATTGATTACATTAACTCTTTCCCCGCCATTGACGAGATATCTCGTCAATTAAGAGAAAACGCTTCCCCGCCAATGACGAGATTTTCCGTCTTTCCGCAATACCGTTATTATCCACCAGGCGGCGCCCTTCCGCAACTTTTTAAAACCGGAAGTATTGCCCTATGGCAAGCTGCTGCATGTCCGTGTCTGTTTTAAAGATCGCTCTGAATGGATCTCTATGAAAAGTCCGTCATAAAAATGGAATTATCTTTGCTTTTTTCTCAAAATATGGTGTTTTTGCAAAAACCTACCCATATTCAAAAGCTGATTGCAAAAGAACCCCTAAAGGTAGGATGAAACGTTTTTTTTTGTTTGAAAGCAGAGGGTCTGTTCTTTCATTTGGTATATTGTATGTTTATATATTTAAAGAAGAACATTTTCTGGAAGGCATTCAACTTTGGTGAAAATCATGAAAAACGCTGGCGCCGGCTGGCAACTTTTTTTTTAAAAACGCTGGCGGTGAAAGAGTTAAAAGTCATGAAACATTAAAGGTTTAATTTATTTTAAGTATTATTGATATATGTTAAATTAATTAAAAACTGTGTAGGGGGGCACAACAACCTGTTTGGCTTGACGCCGGCCCTGGTGGTACTTACTTTTGAGTATCTACATGGTAATGGTATCATTACTGTACTTGCCAGTGGTACATACTTGGTCGTTATTATGTAACTCTAAATAAGTACTGGGTAATACCAGATACAGTACATACTTATAGTGTAGGTATACTTTAACTAATGAGAAGCACTACTGTACTTACAAATGAATGTACAAAATAAGTTTTTAGTACTTAAAGTACTAAAGTGCTGGTTAATGACAGCAGGTACTTATAGTGTACGTATACTGTAACTAACGAGAAACACTACTGTATTTACAAAGTGCATACACACAATAAGTGTCTGGTACATGCAGGCAAGTGTAAGTTTATTAAAGGCACTTATAGTGTACATATATGATAACTAATAACAAACATAACTTTTTTTGTTATAACCCTTTGTTAAAGGGTTACCTGTCATTCTGAGCTTCAAGTTCATGGTGGAAGAAAGAAGTTCCTTTTAAAATCACTCTGTTGTTGTTTTCTAGTTTTTGTTTATCAAACTTGTGCCATTGAACAGTTGTGTAAAAGCAATTTCGATCTCGGAGTCATGTGATATAGCTCTATATCATCACAGTTGTGATTTTAAAGGTCAAATCTTAAAGCCTGTGGTTTACTTAAATTAACTAAATCATCTCCTGGATAAGAAGTTAAGGCTTTGCGTACAAACCATAACTATGTTGAATGAAAGTGAATGAAAGTTCAAATAAAATTTCTGCACATTATGAATATTAATCATAAAATATAAGAAGACGAATAGATGTTTAAATGCAGAAATATAGAACAAATCCCTCAAGTTCCACAAGGAAAGACAAAAAAGCGGAGGAATGTGTCTCTGTATTTGTGCGCGCTCTTCAGCTGCAGTGCAAGATGCACAGAAACAGAGAAAAACAAAAAGATAAATAAAAAGGCTCACAGGTAACAAATACCAATTAAATTCGCATGGGATTAATATCACAGAGAACTTCCGCAAACTTATTACAAATGACTAGAGGTCACTACCAGGTCATACTAATGGTGTGCTTTAGACCTGAATGAGAATTTCTGAAAGTCTTATCTCAGCAGAAAGACAGGGATGCCTGAGTTTTCAGCTGTCCAGAATTGCACTTGATGCAGTGACCTCTGGGACATCGTCAACTAATTGTGTATGTGTTGTACTGAATGTGATAAATGAATCTCTATAACTCTATAGAAACCACACACACATAAGAAATCTAGACCATGAGAATTATCATTGTGTTTATTTATTGTTTCTTGGAATGAATTAACAGAGAACTAGAGTTTAGTTACCAATGTTTGTACAATATAAAATATAACTATAAAGAAAAAAATTGTGTTTTCTTTCTTTTTTTTACTTGAGGAAGTTATGTTAAAATGCCATCTAGTGTTGGATAGAAGGCAATACAGTGTTTTAAAGAGGACGACTTCAGAGAAACGGCAATGGAGCAGAAAAATTCATAAATATTCCTGTTTATGTGTCACATATTAAAGTCTTAAGAGTTGTTTAGGCAAGAAAATACATGTATAGGCTTCAAATCTGGGGTCAGTTACCAAACATCACCTATTTAAACATTTTCTCCGGCATTTTTTTGGTCTAAATTATTTTACTTTGATTTAAATTGAATAAATTTGTTTGCATATCTGTGCAGGTGTTGTTCGGGTAGATTATGGAGACGTCTCCTCTCGGAAGGCTTTGAGAGAAGCTTTGAAGTGTAAACCCTTCTCATGGTACCTGGAGAACATCTACCCCGACTCTCAGATTCCACGGAGATATTACTCACTAGGAGAGGTATGAAACTCGAAATGATTTAATTTTATGGTCCTAGTAGTTGAATAAGTAGTTTTAGCCTATGATTTCTCATTTTGTGTGTATATTTCACAGGATCTGAACTAAAGAGTTTATAGAAATGGTTCAAAGTTTTTTATCATTTAAACAGCTGCAGTAAAAGTCTTATTTGTTTATGTACTTAGGAAAGGACATTTGTTTAGCACAGGATTTAATATAACATTTGTACCAATCGTTACTGGGTGACATTTTTGTACCCATAAAGTTTGCAGCAAGGAGGGGAAACTGTTTGTAGGGTTGTTGGACAAAAAAAATGGACAAGGGGGTTCCAAAGCAGATTCCCAATTGTTTGAATTGTGCAAAAGATGTACAAAACATACATTTTATGAAAATTTGTTCCTGTTTTGTATTTAGATCAGAAATGTTGAGACCAATCAGTGTGTGGATAACATGGGCCGTAAAGAGAACGAAAAGGTTGGGTTTTTCAACTGTCATGGAATGGGTGGAAACCAGGTGAGAAACTCTACTCAGAAGAATCTGTGTAATCATTGTTTACTTTCAAATATTGCCTAACATGTGTTCCCTTACAATATGTCTGTTTAAATTGTATTTCAAATTGATAAATTGTAAAGTGAATTTACATATACATTTTTCAACATTAATTCCCAACTGATACTTCTGTCCTGCAGGTATTCTCATACACAGCTGATAAAGAGATCCGTACTGATGACCTTTGTCTGGATGTATCACGGCTCAATGGACCTGTCGTTATGCTGAAATGCCATCACATGAAAGGAAACCAGATGTTTGAATATGATGCAGAGGTAATAATCTGATTATATCATAATAGTCAACACATTGAATGTAAGTGAATGGAACATTTAAAGTCATGGATCCAACATGGACCCAAACAGTAGAACATGTTAAGCTACAAGGATCATTATTTTGCTGGATTAGAATACTGAACCTAATAAGTAACTCAACGTAATATTCAACAAACACTCAACATAATATAACTGTAATATAATGATAGAAATATACAAAGTTTGTGATAAGGACTAACCAGCCCCGATTGAGATTCTGATGCGCTCTTTCTATGTTCTTTACCGTAATTTAGGCAAGTTGCATGTGAAAGGTCCAACACTCAACAAACAATGCTTTTATCAAAAAACTGTGGTATGTAACGTTACGTGTATCTAAGAGCAACCTCACAAGCACAATAGAAATATACAAATTTAGTGATAAGGACTTACCAGCCGCGATTTAGATTCTGATGCATGCTTGCTGTGTTGTATACGGTAATTTAGTCATGTCGGGTTTGAAGTTTTGTTGCTACTTAACCATAAGTATTGTCATTTATGTGCACCCAGAACCTTTGATGGCTCAAATATATATGTCTTTTGGCTACTTTTACACCTTAATGTTTTCAAAACAATTCCTCACATGTAATTACGGGGAACGAAGCTATCCAATCATAGCAGTGGGCATTTACATCCAGGTCTTCAATGCGGCCTGCCCATCAAAACAGAGCATTTCTCGAGCCATCCAGGGTACACAATAGCCTATTACTTATTGCTTTTGATGTTTTTAAATGTAATAACAATGCAAACATCATTAGTAGACATCAGGCAACAGTATAACACAATAAGGAAAGTTGGTTCATTGGCCCTTAAATAGACTTTATTGCACCCCAACAGTTCACAGTTTCAATGCAGTTTAAAATTGCCATTTTACCGCAGCTTCAGGGTGCTCTAAATGGTCCCAAACAAGGCATAAGGGTCTTATCTAGCAAAACGATTGTCATTTTCAACAAGAAAAATAAAAAATATTTACTTTTAAACCGCAACTTCTCATCTTGCACTAGCCGTGTGACGTGTCAGCACAACCTCATGTAATGTGTAATCATGTCGAAAGGTCATGCATGACGTATGAGGACCGTTCCTAAGTTGCTGTATATGGAATGATACAAATTAATGTATTTAATGTGTTTCACATATGTAACACGTGGTTGCACTGGCGCATCAGATGAGAAGTTGTGGTTTAAAGTGCATATTTTTTATTTTTCTTGCCAAAAATGACAATCGTTTTGGTAGATAAGACCCTTGTGCCTCGTTTGGGATCTTTAGAGCCCTTTGAAGCTGGGTTGAAACTACTGCATTTTAAACTGTAAACTGGTGAAGGCCAATAAAGCGGCGCGCGCCGAGTCGAAGTACTCCCAAAAGTGCTATTCCGCCATACATTATAGTTACCCATTTTAACCTGCTTTTAAAGCGCCACGTTTTATTTTGTGCCACCATACTTGGTCGTATAGCTACTCGTTTCAAATAGGGAAAACGTTGATGTCTTTGGTCATTTCTCACTTCGTCTCTGTTTGGTACCATTGAATGAACTGGCCTAAGCAAAGTGCTACCAAAGTGTCGTCGTGCGCCACAGTGCTTAAGTGCATTCACGAAGATGATAGAGGTATGTATCAACCCTTCTTAGTTAAGGTAATAACATAGTTTAATATGACAAAACGATCCTGTGTGTCTCAGTTCCCTACCTCGTAAATAAGTCTGTGAATACTAATAGGAAGTGATTATCCCTAATCCCGTCGAAGAACAGCTCTCTTGGATGTAAACTTTCTGGGGTGTAACATTACCACAATAATGTCACATCGTGTGGACGATTAAAATATACTTGGAATAACAATGAAAACAATAATTTTCAATGGACCGATCTGTTTACACGATTCTCCCCCCATTAGAAGGATGCAAAAACATTTGGAACTGCAGGTAAGGAGACTTACATTGGGACACTTGATAATTTATTTTCGCATGACGTGGCTATTAAAATACATTGTGAGATATCACCACCACTGATATTTATAAGCAGAAACATCTCTCTGACTTATATAAAAAAAACCTGGTTACAATATAAAACACTTAATTATTCTGTTTTATGTAGTACTGACAAGAACAAAGAACAAAGTTCGATAATAAAGCGATTGTTCGTACCGCGTTAAGATGAAATGGAAATCAACAGATTTATTAACTTTTACCTCACGCCAAAACAATAACAACACAAAATGCACTAAACATGAATAAAAAAACAAGAAATGGTTTCATGACAACAAATACTGCTGGTTTGATCTCATCAAACACAGATAGGCCTACATCAGAGCCAGGGAATCCCTGTCAGAGATCAGGCCAGCCCAGATCAGGCTGTAGTCCTCTGGTGCGTTTGGGTCTTGTCCAAATCTTTCTAAGCAAATGTTCAAATAGACGCTATCTTTACTAATGACTGCAGATTTGAATATTATACATATATATTCTCGACATAACTAATCTTAAAACTACACTTTGTGACCAAGAAACTGTAAGATTAAAGCAACACTATGTAGTTTTTTTACCTTTAAATAATGTCTCTAAAATTATTTCAGTATAGAACAACTTTTAACTGGACAAATTGTACTGTTGCTGCAACCTGAGCAGCCTCCTAGCTGCTACAAGCACACTCTGAAAGTGGCGGTGGAGGGTAGAGCACACAGCCCCGCTCCTCCCCCTGCCTGCAGAAGAGTGTCTGATACCCGGCACTGTTGCGCTTTTCAACCACATGGGGGAGCTGTAAGTCATTCAAAACGTTTTTAAGTTTTCTTTTTTTCAAACGTGTGCCATCGAACTGTTGTATAAAAGTGGCACTCGTTTGAAAAAAGTAAAGCTTGAAAAAGGTAAAGCCTACAGCCTCGTGCCTTTGCCTAATCACAGCCGTGATGATATAGAGCTATATCACACTCCTACTCGAGCGATATTGCTAAATTGATCAACACATTTGTAGACAATAGCAGGCCGATTGCAGATTAGCAGAAATATAAATGTGAGTTAGTCGCTTAGTTGAGGCTGAGTTAGCCCGTCAGCTTGAGTACCCACCACACTAAATACAAAACCACATATTAAGCATCCTTGACAAAAGCTAAAAGCAACAATTTTCAATTGTACTTACAAGTTATGATTCAGAGGAGCAATCTGAGAGAAGTCATCATCCCATATGGCACAAAAATATATATTTTCAAAAATAATTAAACATTTATGTAAGGGATAATCCACGGCTAGCCATGCATTAAAGGGTTTTAATGCACGACGTAGAGGCGAAGAACCACCCGACGCGTAGCGGAGGGTGGTTGTCTCTGCGAAGTGCATTAAAACCCTTTAATGCATGGCTAGCCGTGGATTATCCCGCTTATACCTTGGTTATTTGCCAAGTTAAAGCTGTAATTAATGTTTACAGTGTAATTTTTTAACAGACGGGTAAAAATGACGGTCATTTTCTTAAGTTAAGGCTCGCACTCCATCCGCTTTAAATAAAGTAGTGCTGAAATAAAACCTGCACACTTTAAAGAGAGACGCACTTATGTTTCTCTCTCTCTCTGCAAGAGTAACTGTGTTACTATGGTTACCAATGTTTATAGTAGCAGATTAATTTCTAACTGTAATTAAACTGACTGGAACTACCTGTGCATTAAATGGTTTTAATGCACACCTTCCAGCCAATCAGAATCGAGTATTTAAATAGAACATGGTATAATTCAAAATATAAAAAAGTAACCAGAAATAATTTTTACAAAAAAAGTGAAATATGTTTACAAAAATGCATTTTCACCAATATATTTCTTGGCAAGTTTTTTGTATATTTTGAAATATATTTAAAAAAGGTAACACTTTATTTCGATAGTCCACTTTAGACATTTTACTAATTATAAGTAATTTTGCAACTACATATCAACTACCAATCTTTAGAGAATTAGTAGACTGTCTGCTTACTATCTACTTACACTTTATTGTGATGATATCTCAACAGACATTCAACTGACTACTAGTATGTTTGCAGGTGCATGTCAACTTATTCCACTAACCCCAACCCTTACAGTCTACTAATACACTAATGACAGTTAGTTGACGTATAGTTGCAAATTATTGAAAGTTAGTTGATATGCAGTTGCAAAGTTATTTATAGTTAGTAGGATGTCTAAAGTGGACTATCAATATAAAGTGTAACCTTAAAAAATAAATATACTGTATTGTAAAGCATTTATTTTCACGTTGCATTGAAAGAAAAAAATGTATATGTTACAAACCGGTAAACTTAACCGGTTTGAAAAGATTTAAAGTAAATACATTTTCAACTGCAAAAATATACTTATAATTTTACATTTTGTACAAACTTTTATATTTTTGACAGGAAAAATATATTTTTTGCTGCATGGGTTGTAAAATTTGAAATGTAATTGTTGTCCAGGGGCCGTATTCACAAAGAATTTTAAGGCTAAAAGTAGCTCCTAACTGGCGAATTTAGGAGCAACTCCTAAAAATACTGGGCGTGTCACTCCTAAATTTAGGACTCCTAATTTTTTTCACTAAGAGTAATTCACAAAGCATTTTAGCCCTAAAAGTAGCACCTAAGTCTGGGACAGCTTAAAAGAAGTCGAGAGGACTCCTAACTCACTAAGACCTATTCACAAAGGATCTTAAAATGTCTTACGTGCTGATCCTCCTTAAAATGGACAGTTTCACCAACTCAAAAGCATTGCACATAACACTTAAAAGCACACTTTAATGTAAGCATATTGTTTATGACATTTGTTTCATAATTCATTACATTCATGACAAGCAGGAAGTTTTTTAGAATTACATGAAACAATAATGATATTAAATATTTAATATTATAGGCATACCTGTTGCCATGCTAGTCTGTTTAAATGCTGCAATCTCAACCCTCTACTGCGATTGTAATGCATACCACCGCCTCTCGCATTCGTCCGGGGTCCGCGACACAAGCGGGAATGCTGCATTGTTCTGCAACAAATCCTCTCCCCAGTGATGCGCGGGTTGATCCGAAATGAGCGGATGCATGCGGTCACCCGCGGTCACGAGATATTCGGGTCGCGTTCGGTCGGGTCGTTTGAAATAAAGATGGCAATTAACTATTAAACAATTACTACTTAAAAAAATGCTGGCCAGGGAGCGGGTCGGGTACACTATTTATTTTTTATTTTTTGCGGTCCGAGTTGCGGGCGGGTTAGTTGAAAACGTTGGTCGGGTGCCAGTTGTTTTGTACATTGACCCGCGCATCACTTTCTCGCATGTCTCACGCTTAGTTTTGCTTGATATCTCAGTGCCGAATTTCCCTTTTATTACGTTTCTTTTTTCCAGCAGTAACTGATCCTGCATCCATTTGGGCTTTCTTTTTCGTTTTGGCAAAAATTTATTTATTACATAAGGCAGGCTTCTTTAACCTCTTCAACCCTGAGGACCCTGTCCCGGGTCCAGAATTTCGTATTTTGACTTAATATAAAAGATTCTTTTAATCTTTAATGCTCCGTCATGGACCCCAGTAACACATATGAGATACTGTTTGAAAGCTTAGAGTCTCTACTTTCTGCAGATATGCATCACTTTGACATATCTTTTACTGTAAGAAAGTTATTTACACTTAATTTACACTATCACCCCCCCAATATTTTTTGATATCATATAATATTCACATATTTCATATTTTTCAAAAATGACAAACATGGGCAAGTCTTATATCAAATGAAAGCTCTCACTCTCAGAAATAAGGCTACATCATTATTTTTGTTCTAATATCAACACATATCCAACAATCATCGAATGAATAATAAGGTAAAAAATGGTCTTTTGTAAACATATGTGAAACTTGAGTGTGAACTGCCTCAGATAGCACATATAGCCACAAATGATACACCATCTTTTATTTTAGGTCCTACTCTAAACAATGAGTCCATTCACAGCATTTTCTTTGGTTGTTTGCATAATTAATCCCTAGCTTTTTATTATATGTGCAAAACAAAAAATTAATATTTTTATGAAAAATGTATTTCCGCACCCTTCAGTAAAATAAGAATATCTTTTGAATGCGACATGCTAAAGAGTTCATTCTTTTTTTGGGTGTTTACTGTCTGCTGCTGCTAACAACCAGAACTGTCTGCAGTCTGCTAGAGCACACAGAACCAGAGTTATACACTATCAAAGACAGTGTTTACAACATAAAAAATAAAATTTGGTGTTTCATCATATGAAAAACAACATAAATAACAATATTTGTCACAAACAGCAGCTTTTTATGTAACTTCAAAGGGTTTTCTTTAAAATGATATAAAGAAATTGCATTTATTCCACTGTATATGGTTATGGGAGCACTTCAAATGTTTTTTGGCAGAAATTGTACACCATAAGCGTATTATTCCTCCCATCAGTTGGAGTAAAATAACTTTTGCATAGATTATGATAGAGAAAAAATTCCTTTTTCCTCTGTAAGCTGACAATAGCTGGAATCAAACAAAACTGTCTGCAGGGACCTGAGATACCCAGGGCCAGAGTTATATACTTTCAAATAAAAACTTTAGAAAAAAAACATAAAAAGCGCCTATTTATTTTTGTGTTTATTAGAGGCCTGACATCACATACAACCATGTTTAGCACTTTCAACAGTGTTTTATGTAATTTCAAAGGGTTTCCTGTAAAATGATACCAAACTTTTGTATGTAAACCTCTGCATGTGGGTATGGGAAGCTTTTGAAATTGGGTAGGCCAAATCCAGGCGAAAATCCCCAAAATAGCTTCAGGGTGGAAGAAGTTAATATGGGCAACGTTTCCTTGCTTTAAGTAGTCTATTTAGGCTAATAGGATGTACATTAATCAAGCAAGTGTTAATGCAATGTCGTTTTATTATTAGGCAATTGGCGGTTTTCATTTGTATTAGGCTTGATTTAATTTAATTTAATTCACGACTTTTCTTTTATATATTTTATATATCTTTTATTATATATATTTCGATGGCATTACTATTATTATTATTTTGTATAGGACACAGATATATTTCGATATTGTAATTCCATGATTTGGTGCGTCTGTGTTATGTTCCGCATGACAGCCCTGTCATGTAACAACCAATCACCGTGGTCATTGCGAGGCAGCTCGTGCATGAGAATTGACGTCATCCGTAGCAACGAAGACTCACTCTTAGTTTAAGAGTTATCATTTTTCCTTACTAAAAGTAGGTCTGAAAGGCGTTGTGAATAACTTTTAAGAGAAAACTCCTAGCTAAAATCTTTTAGTGCGATTTAGGAGTAGGCTACTCTTAGTGATAAGATAAAATGCTTTGTGAATACGGCCCCTGAAATACATTTTAAAATATGAAGTTTAAAACTAAACATATTTTTAACTTTTAAAATTTTATTAATTTAGCTTTACTTTTTATAAAATTTATTTAGCATATATTTAAAACATATGTGTGACATGATGTGTATTTGCTGTACACATGAACCGCCTACTTCATACTATATAGTACGTGAAAAGCAGTAGGCGAGGCGAGAAGTATGTCAGAATACACAGAATTCGAAAAACAGTATGCGAAAAGTGCCCGGATGACCTACTACTTCCGGTTAGATTTTGCGGTATGGATACGATGGACACTTCACTATTCCATGATGCCCCGGGAGAGGAGTTATCAAATGAAAAAAAAAGAGGCATGCCGCTGTTTTCGCGCTGGAATGACATGATGTGATGACGACGTATGTCACGTGAATTAGCAACATGGCAGAGATGCTCACAAGTCTCTGAGCTCGAGTCCGAGTCAAGTCTGAAGTCTTTGAGCTCGAGTCCAAGTCAAGTCTGAAGTCTTTGAGCTTGAATCCAAGTCAAGTCTGAAGTCTCTGGGCTCGAGTCCAAGTCAAGTCTCAAGTCTCGTTGTAACAAGTAAAACTCTAATAACAAATAAAGAAATTATAAACATTTATAAAAAAGAACAAAGTTGCACATTAAGTAAGGTCTAAAATTAGCATTAGGTACAGAAATTAAATTAAATGGATAATAACACTGTCTTTATTGTAAAAATGAAATATTAATATTATTATTTTTGAGCAATAGAAGGGATTTTCTGTTTGTCTTGGGTTGTGTGATTAACATAAATGACACAGACTTAAATAGGTTAATTGAGGTTACAGTCTCTTTATTAAGAACAAATAAGCCCAGACTGGTTTCTGACTGATTTCTTAAGACATAAACAAAAATGTTTTTATTAGAAAAAGAATGCTGTGAGATTATTTTGTGTGTATGTGCCCTGACAAGAAAAGAAAGATTTTATTTTGGCTTAACTTTTGAAACACTTCTCTCTGTATGTGCACTACTGAGGGCACTTAAACGCGTGCTCAAACACAGGCGGAGTGTGAATTCCAAACAGCGCTTCAGGAAGAAGATGCAGCAGTCGCTTCACATAAAAACTTAACGTTGTTTTTCATTGGTCTATTCAGCAAATTTATGTTAATGGGCTACACTACAGTATGACACAAAGTAGCGCAACTCTGGACCTGACTGGAGCTGGACCGGACACATTTAAACGCATGTGCGTACAGAAATCTGCTCACTTGAGCACCTTTTTGCGGTTAAATTGTTTAACCATTTAAACAATTGCAAGCCTTAGAAACACGTTAATGATAATCTTACCCTATTTAAATTGCATATTAATCCACGAACCGCGGATCCGTCACAGCACTACCCAAAGCTTCAGATGAATGGCACAGCAGCAGCCGGTGCAGTTGACATATGTTCGCGGCCGCACGCGTGGAGCAGATACATCACGTGTGACGTCGTGGGCAGGTTGTAGGTAACGGAGGGAGGGGTATGACAGCGAGCTCATCAGACGTTTTCTAAAAATAAACATTGTTCACGAGTCGCGCGGCTCGAGTCCGAGTCGAGTCTGAAGTCTTTGAGGGTCAAGTCTCAAGTCGAGTCTGAAGTCACTGTGTGTGCGACTTAAGTCGCACTCGAGTCCGAGTCTCAAACTCGAGTCCCCATCTCTGCAACATGGCGGATGTAGTACGTCTGAATCTCATTCATACTACCAGGATTCATACTATACAGTACCTACTGTTTTAACTTCATCTTATTCAGTACCTACTATACAGTATGCGGTTTGCCAGACGTGAAGTAGCAACTTTACGGAAAAAAGGATTCGAATTCAATTTGTTCCAACGACTCCGATTCGACTCTTTCTTTTGAAAGCCAATAACTTGAGTTATGGTTCACTTTCAGCTTTTCAGCTTTTGCAGACTGTTTACATTCACTTACAACAACATGACACACTGCATGAAAGTAAATATATTCTCTTTAATCAGGGTTGCCACCCGTCCCGGTTTTACCGGGAATGTCCTTCTTTTTAATAACCTGTCCCAGGAAAGTTATCAACTCTCCCGGGACACTGAACGTCCCGGTTTTCGAAAAGCTATGTGAATATGTAATTAAGCGTGCGCACGGCAGAGAGGGAGACCTTGCGTCTGTGTGTGTGTGTGCGTCATCAAGCGCATGTAAGACAGAGAGCATCCTGATTGGCCTGTTTCAGGATATCACCCAAACAATTGTCAGTGTGGGCGGGCTTTTATCTCTTCTCCCGAAGCAAATTATCTAGAAACAGGAGTGCCCCAAAAGTGAAAATATACACATTTTACGCCAGACTACACGAAAGTGTACCCATGTCTTATAAGAGTTAAAAGTAATGACAATCTTGCATGCTGTACAGTTTGTAACAGTGATTTCAGCAGTGCCCATGGGGGGTTAAATGATTGTAAAATACATGTTGAGATGAGTCCAACAAGTTTCATTTCATTTTTCAGGCCGTCTAGTTGCTATTTAGAAATGAAATATAAATAATAACAGTTTACCTAAATAGTATAAGCAGCTTATATAAATTGTAAAAGTGATTTACATTTTTTTATGCAATTAACAAATAATTGCGTAACACTTTACAATAAGGTTCATTAGTTAACATTAGTTTACTACATCAATTAACATGAACTAATAATGAACTGCACTTATAAAGCAATTTTTTTAATCTTTGTTAATGTTAATAATACATTATCTAAATCTTGTTAACATAGTTAATGCACTGTGAATTAACATGAATAAACCATGAATAGCTGTATTTTTATTAAGTAATTTTAACAAAGATTAACAAATACAGTAACAAATTTACTGTTTACGGTTAGTTCATGTTAGTTAATACATAAACTAATGTTAACAAATAACAATTGTAAAGTGTTGGCAATAATTGCATCTATAGAAATATTATGCTATGGGGGGGGGGGGGCGTTAGGGGGCTTGTGAGCAAACCAATTGGTTGGGTCATCGATATATCCCGTTTTTTTATCAGACATGGGTGGCAACCCTATCTTTAATATTGGGTCAAACAAGGGGTTCTCAACATTAATTCTGAGGACCGTGCTACAGGACAGCACAAATATTTCATTGTTATTTACTCACGCTTGAGTCATAAAACTCCTTTTGGCTTTCTTTGTTTGAGAATGTTTGATGACTGTCACTTTCTTCAAGATTCAAAAGTGCACAAAAGGTTCATTAGAGTAATTTCATGTGATTTGTGCTTTATAGTCATAGTGTTCTAAAGGCATATCAATCGATTTGGTGAACAGATTATTTTAGTAGTTTAGTTAGTTGGGGTTAACTATGGGGGTATAAACAAAATGAGTAAATAATGACTTTTTTTTCTTGGTGATCTTATTGGCAAGAAAGATGTGGAAGAAAAGTAGCAGTGCTGTAAACCACCAGATGGTGCTACGTATCACATTATACATCCCAACTGTTTATGGTTTAACAGTGCTGCTTTATTTTTAGAATATCAAAGAGTAAGAGCTGATCCACAATCAGATATCCTCCTTGCCCGGATATTGATCAGAAGTCCTAAGTGAGAACTGTTTCTGTGAGATGCTGTGCACTTACTGTCACTGAAAATATTGACTTTGATATTGACATTCATTAGCTTTTCTCTCTGTACATTTTTAGTATGTGGGCAAGTGGGAATATGACTTTAAGGTAAGACAATCCGAGGGTTGTTGTGTTTGTATAAGTTTTGGTAGTGGTGTTCGTGAGCTAGACTTGTGAACTAGATACTGTACATAGCATTACATTGTCAGTTGTTTAGAAACCTAATGTTATACATTAATATATATAAACATCTGTAGGGCTGTACCTGTCATTTAGAGCAGTGGTTCCCAAACTTTTTCAGCGTGTGGCCCACCTTGTGTATGGTTCATTCCTTGGCGCCCCCCCCCCCCCCAAAGAAAATTTGTGACAAAAAACGTTCTAAAACTCAACATTTTAATAAAAAAACATTAAATTTTACAAAAAAGTAGTGCTTTTGGTAAGTAGCCTTATCTTTTTAGGTTTAATTACACAGAATTCATGATGAATTAATGTATTTCATAAAATGTCATAAAACTGGGGCCCCCCTGGCACCATCTCGTGGCATCCAGTTTGAAAACCACTGATTTAGAGTATAGTAGGGGTGTCCTCGACTAAGGATTTACATATTCGAATCAGAATTTTCGAATCTTTCCATAGTCGACCGATAGTCGAATCATCTATGTTTGTGTGCATGGGTTGGGAGGGGGCCAGACCAGGTACAAATTGGTAACTTTTATTTTCTTTCACAAGCAGCACACATAAACAACTGTCTGATAAAGTGACCAAAACTGTCTTTCAAGTAATAAACGAAGACAAAACTGACGATGCATTTACATATATATATATTTTTAAGGTAAAATGAAAGGCAACATTTGTTTAATTATTCCTCATAACATTTTAAAGCCACGATCTACAGAACATCACACAAAAATAAATTTTGATAACTAAACCTAAAAAATAACAAAGGTGATCCTGCCTTGGAAACTCCGGCTACAATTCAGTGTTTTTATTTAATTTGGAGATAGCGCGTCAAAGCAGTCATGACCAAAAAACCCGACAAATGAGAAATGAAAAATAATTTGTGATTGTGACTGTAAATTATAAAAACTAATCTTTATATACAATTTATTAAATTTTAATTTATAACAAGAAAAACACTGAAATTAATGATTTTATAGACATACGCGTTATTATTTAGCACAGAAATACCTGCTTGCTTGCTTTGACTTTGATCATCTCTGTATTCACTTTAGATACAGAAAGACCGGATGATATTATTTATTTCAGGAGTCTCTTTGCTATCATTTGAAAGTGAACACGGCAGAAATAAGAAATAGGTTGTGTCAGGCAGAAATAGGTTCGGTGCAGATAGTTTCCGTTTCATCACCGAAATAAAAAAAACGGCTTACCTGTTTTGTAGTTTAACTTTAAGATAGACAATATAACCACTCTGTTTTAAATACATTTTAAAAACTTATACTCGTCGAAAAACATCCTTTTTTAATGTTTAGTTTGATGAACTCCTAAATATGAGACGCAGAGCACACCTAACCCGTTCGGCTAAATTACATGCGCAAGCATGGCCAGCACGCAATAGCGCAACATCCATACAACGAAAAGCTATCCAAAATTTACATACTTAAATTAGATCGGAATTTACGTTTATAATAAATACATTTTTTTTAATAAAATAAGGTCAGAAGTAACAAAGTGCAGAACAAATATGCAAAATGCCTCAAGTGCACGGAAACAAAACACAAGCCAAATAGTTAAATCAGATAACCCAAAGTGATTTATAAATAAAATAAAATATAGAAATTATTAAAAGAACGAAAGTCATAGTTTAATTTGCCAGCTTTGTCTTTTAAATGTCGAAACAAAGAGGCAAGGCTTTATTAACATAGAGACCTCTTATGGACGTGAAGCCCGGTCACAGGGGTTGTTGGATTTATTAACGCATTTTAAAAATATTTATTGAAAGCTGCTACTTCACATATTATTTGCAGCATTATCATAATATGCAGTATATTAATATATTGTGAGAAAGCTGTTATATGTGAAATCAGATAATGTGCACCCATATACGGCCAAAATTGAATGATCCTCATTTCATAACACATCTGCGACGATTCGACTATGAGATTGGTAGTCGAATCAGGCTTCTCCTATCGATGCATCGAATCTTCGACTATTCGGGGTCACCCCTAGAGTATAGTGGAACGAAGACGTATATTTGTTTATATTACACATTACTTCCCCCTCTTATGGTTTCCACTAGCCTTTCGAGTACATTGATTTTCTTCTGTATGTTACGATCGATATTTGAGATTCATTACAACATTCACAAGATATCAAGAAAAACATATCATATTTACACAACTGGCATTTGTTTCTAAAGCAAAAACAGGCAACTGTCAAAATCTCCTATTGTAAATATGAAAAATCTTTTATTCAAAGGACATCACACTCCAGCTGTAAAGGACCTGAGAGTGCTGAATCTCAAAGAGGCTAAAGAAATCATAAGCCATCTAAAAATAGAGCTCCGCGCCCTCTGTGGCTTCAGTTTTGATATTGAAAACAGGGATGCGTTCAAAAGCACTTTTTCTACAGCTGTGAATGTTATGCTCATTTAAACATGTAGTGGAAAATGATACTGACGTCATTGACCATTTCTGACCATGAAATGTGTTTATGTTTCCCATTTAAACCATTCAATACACGCCAGACCAGAGAGATTTTTTTTTAAATAGCTTTGGTTTTTAACACTGCTTGAAGAAATTGATTATTTGGGTTTGCTCAGCTGCTGGCACTGTTTTCAATTAAACAGCTATTTTAGCTAAGCAGCACTGCATCTAAGCAAGCCCCATTACACTTTATATCTATCTTTACAAAACACAAACTACAGATTTAACTTTACTTTTCACAACCCTTTTCCATGACTCCCTATTAGTTCCCTTTTAAATGTCTTATTAATTTACAGTACTGCACAAATGTTTTTGGTACATTAGATCTGACAGTGCATATACAGTACACTCAGCTGGGTTCAGCTGGGTTATTTGAAACCCAATGCTGGGTCATTTCAATTTATGGTTGGGTAACAACAACCCAGCATACGTTTATTTATAATCCACCATTTGTTCTGTCCATCTTTACAGAGCACCGGGCTAAAATTAACCCAACAGAATTTAGTATGTATTTTTTTCCGTTTGTGTGCTCTCTGGGAATTTAACCAATATATAGCCTTTGCTCTGCTAATGCAGTGCTCTACCAGCTGAGATACAGGAACACTTTACGAATATACAGTATAGATGTGAGATCAGATCATATGTTGTTTTCACATAAAAGTCTTTTTTGAGTAGTTTAGATAACGGTAAAGAATGTTTATCTATTTTAATTAATAGTTCCCTTTCAGTCGGTCACTACGACGTCACGTCGTGACCGACGAATTGGGAACCGCTTCGCGGGTGACCTATCTACTTCGAGAACTATCAGAAACGCCAATGAACTTGGCATGCAGGTATTTGCATAATGCCGGCGCCGCCCGCCAGGTGCGTATATAAGCCGCAGGTGCATAATACCAAATCAGCTTTTATTGCTTCGAAGCCGGCAGACATCTGCTCTCGAGAAGCTTTCAAAACTGATCTTCGTAGATCCTGTTCTGAGAAGGGAAGAAAAAGATCTCAGCTTGCTGAAGTTGGTTGGGCAAAGACACCTCAGCGGAGGCTCGCAGTGTTTTCTCCACCCTTTCTCTCTCTCTCTCTCTCTCTCTCTGTCTCTTTTTTTAGAACTTGAGTTGAGTGAGTGCGTTTGCCTCTCCCTGTGTGTTTCACCAGCTCGCACAAAAGAGTGATTTCCCTAAAAGAGCAGCACGTTTGAGCTTTGTGTCTTTTTAAAGACAGTCACTCATTCGTGTCACGGTCGGGTGCGTCTTTTTAAAGATGGCATTCCGCCCGTGCTCCGTTTCTGGATGCGGTGTGTTCATCGCTCCCCGGGATGGCCACGAGCGCTGTGTTTCGTGTCTGGGGCTCCAGCACGCTGAGGCAGCGTTGCGTGATAGTTCATGCTCCATCTGTGAGGGCATGACTATGGCGGATTTGCGGAGACGGGTGTCGTTTCTCCGGGAATGGCGCCCGCCTTCCAAGTCTGGTGCTGCTAAGGGCGCAGCTACCAAACTTGTGAAGGATGACCTCCGTATAACGGTGCTGGGTCGGTCTGCTGGTTCGTCCAGCAGCTCCCAGCGCCCTGATCCGTTGCCAGCGGAGGTCCCGATGGAGACGAGCGGCCCGTGTTCTACGGCGTCCTCGCGCTCTGTCGAGCCTCCACCGGACGCGATGTCCACCGTAACGTCGGAGGGGGGGTTGTCAGCCTCGGACGTCGATCCAGATTCGCTCACGCCTTCGGGTCAGGTTGCGGGTACTGCGTTCGACCCCGAGATGGCAGCCATGCTCGCTCGGGCGGCGGCGGCGGTCGGCTTGGAGTGGACTGAACATCCCCCACCTGAACCGTCCCGCCTCGATGATTGGTACTTCGGGGGTGCCAGGGCTTCTCAGTCCTCGCCCCCGGTGCCCTTCTTCCCCGAGGTGCATGAAGAGCTGACGCGGTCGTGGAAAACCCCGTTTTCCGCCCGGAACCGGCCATTTCAGCCTTCACCCCTCACCTCTCTCGAGGGTGGAGATGCCAGGGGGTATACTGGTATCCTGTCAGTGGAGTGGCCGGTCGCGATGCAGTTGTGTCCGGCCGGTGTCGCTTCCTCCTGGCGGGACTAGCCTACTCTCCCCTCACGGGCTTGTAAGCAGTCTTCGGCGCTGACCGGTGCTGCTTACAAAGCTTGTGGGGAGGCAGCTTCAGCCCTGCATGCCATGGCATTGCTGCAGGTTCATCAGGCTAAGGCTCTGAGGGACCTGCATGCGGGAGGTCACGACTCGGCGGAGTTCCCTGGTAGTCCAGGAACGCCATCTCTGGCTGTGTCTGGCGGACATGAAGGATGCTGATAAGACCCGGCTCCTGAATGCTCCGGTTTCCCAGACCGGCCTGTTCGGCGAGACGGTCGAGGAGTTTGCCCAGCAATTCTCCGCGGCCAAGAAGCAGACTGAGGCCATAGCTCAAATCATGCCGCGTCGGAAGCGTCCTGCGCCTGCCCCGTCCACGTCGGCGCCTCAGCCTGCTCCTCGCCGAGGGCGTCCTGCGGCGGCCGCCTCCGTTCCTCCCCGGGGCTCTTCTAAGAAGCGAGGAACCGGTCGTCAGCAGCCCGCCCCGCCCGCTGCGAAGGGTGGAAAGAGGAGATCGAAGCGGCCCTGAGACGGGCGACCTAGAGATGGAGGGGATCGCTCTTCGGGAGATGGTGAAGGCACCACTCCCCCCACCGGAGGAGGGCCGGTTGGGGAATCCTTTGTTTCATTTTTCTGTTCCGCCGACTTTTCAGTCGGCACCCACTCAATCACAAAAAAAAACGAATTCCACTTCCATCTCTAGGTCTTCAGATGAGCGCCTGAGACACGAGCGGGCTCATAACCCCCCCTCGTTCTCCGACTCATCAGAGGAGTACGCGAGCAACGCACGGGCTCATAACCCCTGCGCGCTCTCTGTCTTCTCAGGGGAGAGAAGACAATCACAGGCTCATAACCCATCGTCTTCCTCCCCCTTCGCCAGAGGTCCCCCTTCACCGTCCCTCTCGCACGGTGTCTGGGGGCGTGGGAACAGCTTCCCAGCCCGTCGCGTTGGCTTTTACGCACGATTCGTCTCGGCTACGCGATCCAATTTGCCCGGCGTCCCCCCAAATTCTCCGGCGCTCGTTTCACTGCGGTGAAAGCTGCCGATGCGCACATCCTCCGTGCGGAGATCGCTGTCCTACTGGCGAAGGACGCGATCGAGCCGGTCCCTCCAGCGAGATTGGGGTTGGGGTTTTACAGCCCTTACTTTATTGTACCCAAGAAAACCGTCGGCTTGCGACCGATCCTGGACCTGCGTTCGCTGAACCGTGCACTTCACAGAATGCCGTTCAAGATGCTGACGCCCAAGCGCATATTTCCATGCATTCGTCCAAACGATTGGTTCGCATCCATCGACCTGAAGGACGCGTACTTCCACATATCGATTCTCCCCCGGCACAGGCCGTTTCTCCGCTTTGCGTTCGAGGGGCGAGCATACCAGTACAAAGTCCTCCCATTCGGGCTCTCTCTGTCTCCCCGTGTATTCACCAAAGTAGTGGAGGGGGCTTTAAAACCCCTGAGAGAGAAAGGTGTGCGCATTCTCGCGTATTTAGACGATTGGCTCATAATAGCTCAAACACGTCAGACGCTGTGCGATCACAGAGATTTAACTCTAAAACACCTCGCTCGTTTGGGTCTTCGGGTCAACTGGGAAAAGAGCAAGCTTTGCCCCGTGCAGAGAATCTCTTTTCTCGGGATGGAACTGGACTCGATCGATTTGACAGCTCGTCTAACAGAAGCGTGTGTACAGTCGATTCTGACTTGCCTGAATACATTCAAGAGCAAGAGCGCGGTCCCGCTGAAACAATTTCAGAAGCTCCTGGGGCATATGGCAGCAGCCGCAGCTGTAACTCCGCTCGGACTGCTTCATATGCGACCGCTTCAGCATTGGCTTCACGATCGAGTCCCATTCACCGTGTTATCATTACACCTGCGTGTTGTTGCACTTTCACTCCGTGGTCAGACCGTGCGTTTCTCCGAGCCGGTGTGCCTCTGAGACAGGTCTCCAGGCATGCGATAGTATGCACAGATGCTTCAGACACGGGGTGGGGGGCCACGTACGATGGGCTAGCGGTTTCGGGGGTCTGGACGACACCCCAGCAGCATTGGCACATAAACTGCCGGGAAATGTGGGCTGTATATCTTGCGCTCGTCCGTTTCAGCAACGAGTTACGGGGCAAAGATGTATTAGTTCGTACAGACAACACTGCGACTGTGGCGTACATCAATCGTCAAGGCGGTTTACGCTCGCGTCACCTGTCGCATCTCGCCCGTCATCTCCTCACTTGGAGTCAGAAGAATTTGAGGTCTCTTCGTGCCATTAACATCCCGGGCACGCTCAATGTAGAGGCGGATGCGCTCTCTCGGGCTGCGCATCCCGGCGAATGGCGACTCCACCCCATTGCGGTTCAGCAGATTTGGAGACGTTTCGGCAAAGCGCAGATAGATCTGTTTGCTTCCCCAGAGACGACCCATTGTCGCCTGTTCTATTCAATAGCCGACGACTCGTTCGGCGTGGATGCATTGGCACACAGCTGGCCGCGAAACATGCGCAAATACGCGTTCCCTCCGGTGAGCCTCATTGCGCAAACCCTATGCAAAATCCGGGAGGACGAGGAGAGCGTGCTGTTGGTGGCACCGTATTGGACAACCAGGAGTTGGTTTCCAGAACTCTCTCTCCTCGCGACAGCCCCTCCTTGGAAGATTCCCCTGAGGAAGGACCTTCTTTCTCAACAAGAGGGCACATTATGGCACCCGCGCCCCGACCTGTGGAACCTCCATGTGTGGTCTCTGGACGGGGCACGGAGGATTTGAGTGATTTACCGCAAGAGGTATCTAACACTATTGCTGCAGCGGGAGCGCCGTCTACGAGACAGGCTTACGCGCTTAAATGGAACCTGTTTGTCGACTGGTGTTCTTCCCAAAGTGAAAACCCCCGAGAATGCCCGATTAGTGTTGTGCTTTTATATCTCCAGCGCCGTTTGGAGAATAGGCTGTCACCATCCACTATTAAGGTCGATATCGCTGCGATATCAGCTCACCATTCACCCGTAAACGGTAGGACAGTGGGTCAGCACGACCTGGTCATTAGATTTCTTAGAGGCGCTCGAAGACTGAATCCTTCGCGTCCTCCCTCTATTCCTCCTTGGGACCTGTCCTTGGTGCTGAAATCACTCCAGGAAGCCCCATTTGAGCCTCTGCATAGTGTGAGTGTTAAATTTCTTACTATGAAGACATTAACTCTCCTTGCTTTGGCTTCTGTTAAGAGGATAGGGGATATTCATGCATTTTCGGTCGACGATTCGTGCCTTCAGTTCGGGCCGGCTGCATCCAGCGTAACACTGAGACCCCGGCCCGGCTTTGTGCCCAAAGTTCCCACCACTCCTTTCAGAAATCAAGGGGTGAACCTGCAAGCGCTGCCTTTGGAGGAGGCAGACCCAGCCATGGCTTTGTTATGCCCTGTTCATGCACTACGTGTGTATATAGACAGGACGCAAAGCTTTAGGACCTCAGATCAGCTCTTTGTTTGTTACGGTGGTCAGCAGAAAGGAAAAGCTGTCACCAAACAGAGGATGTACCATTGGATTGTGGATACTATAGCCCTTGCATATCAAAAGCAGAATGTGCCTTGTCCGTTTAATTTACGTGCTCACTCTACACGCAGTGTGGCATCATCTTGGGCACTGGCTCGCGGATCCTCGCTAACAGATATTTGTAGAGCTGCAGGCTGGGCGACACCTAATACGTTCACAAGATTCTATAGTGTTCGTGTCGAACCGGTTTCCACTCGTGTTCTTTCTACTAACTAGTTAAGAATGCCGAGGGTCGGCTCGTGTGTCGGCTTGGAGCCTCTTTTTTGGTGCTGCACATTTGCACCAATATGGAAGGCCATCGGGGCAAAAACGTCACAAAAACTGTTTTTGCCTCTCCTCCACCGCCCTGATAGCTGGTGTTGCGGAGCATCCGCTGTCAACCTATCACTGATGTATTCTCTGTAAACCTATGTAGGCTAGGCATCCACATTTGTCCCCTACGTGGGGTTCATTTGTGTGTATACTCCGTGGGGTACTAATCCTCCACGTTTTCCTTAGCAGAGCCTGCTCTGCATCTCTCTGCATACTATGTTTTGTTCAGAGACTTCTTATGAGCAACCTATCGGTTGTTTCATATTTTATGTCATCCATTCAACCTTCTTAGGGGATGGCTTCCGCAGTGTTCTAGCTCCGCTCAGTTTAGACGCTTCCCCAGTTCGCGGCTTCACTATCGTGGGTTAAGGAACAGGTAGTGACCGGCCTTCTGCATTTCGCCTTAGGTTCCGCCCCTTATGTGGAGGGCGGAGGGCTTTTACAGACACTGGAAGGGTTCAGCTGCAGTGGCGTTTTGGTAGGGATTCCCAATTCGTCGGTCACGACGTGACGTCGTAGTGACCGACTGAAAGGGAACGTCTCGGTTACGTATGTAACCCTCGTTCCCTGAAGGAAGGGAACGGAGACGTCACGTCCCGTCGCCACAGTTTGCTGTTCCATTGCTGTTTTCAGGCCGGGCACTGTTGCTCGGCTTCTCAGCAATAATATAGCTGATTTGGTATTATGCACCTGCGGCTTATATACGCACCTGGCGGGGCGGCGCCGGCATTATGCAAATACCTGCATGCCAAGTTCATTGGCGTTTCTGATAGTTCTCGAAGTAGATAGGTCACCCGCGAAGCGGTTCCCAATTCGTCGGTCACGACGTGACGTCTCCGTTCCCTTCCTTCAGGGAACGAGGGTTACATACGTAACCAAGACGTTTTTAACAACACAGTAAAGCAAAATATCTTTTTAAACTTTAATCTGATTTTTTACAATCATCCAATTTTGCAAAGCATTGTATGTGCCTACAGTTCTTTGCATACATATGAAGAGTTCAGATGCCAAACATTTTAAGTGCGTATATTATGTTATGTTTTAAGTTCAGTAATTTCACCTTAATGGAAATGAAATGGTTATAAGCTGGGTCCGACGGAATCTGCTCACTTTGTTTGCTTTTTCTGCAATTTTTTTTTAAATCTGCGGAATTCTGTGGAATGATTTTAAATGTTATAAAAAAGATATTAGAGAATTTAAGCTGTTAATATTACAAAAATGGATCTATAATAATTAATTTTTAAGGTTTACAATACACCAAACCAATAAGTCCTCTGATTTAAATTTGAATATGTGGGCTTGTAAGGCATTAAAGGGATAGTTCACCCAAAAATGAAAATTCTGTCATCATTTACTCACTCTCATGTTGTTAAAAACCTGTATAAATTTCTTTGTTTTCATGAACAAGTCAGTAATTAGTATGTAATTGAAATGTCTCATTTTCACAAATGTCACTTTAGTCATTTCAGTGCTATTCAACTATGGGCAAAAACAAAAACATGTGGGTGGGTACAAAACATTTACTGGAGTAGATGCTATTCTGGTGCCTTTTAAATAAACAATTGCTTTTATAGCCTAGCCTAAAAACTTTGTTTACCTTGTTCTGTCTCAGCACGGAGTGCAGCAGACAAAAGTAGTAAAATTTTCGAAAACACCAGAAGTTTAAATTATATGGACTCTAAATGAATCAAGCGGAATGCATTTGAGGAAGCAGCACAGTGAAAGTCAAGGCTGTAGCTAAAACGCTTAATAAAGTTATATTTATTAGGACATTTCTCTAGTAGAATAGATTTAACTGACGCAGTCTGACAAGTAAACAGAGTTATGCGCCAAATTAGAGGAAAAGTGAGTGGGTCCAATATCAATAGTCTTAAAAAGTACATAATGGTTATATACTTATACACATATTTGATGGTTCCAACGCTCATGTATTTAACAAATCTGACTGTCAAATGAAGTGAAATGCACAACCCTTTTTTGGCAAAAATATCTACTTCTAAAATGATTCTCCATTTACTCTCATTTCCTCTGCTTCGCGCAGTGTCGCAATTCCAGATTGGGTGTGCATTATTTTTCAATAATTCAACGGCCCTGTCGTCAATTATTCTTAACCTAATTTTTGGTGGTGTTACGTGGCTTTTGCATTTGAGCTCTTCATATTTTTTTATTATTATTATCATATCTGGTTTATTGTTATTTTTCATGGCGACCATCAGAAACGCACCTTCTTCCACATAATCACCCAGTCATGTCTGACCATCAGTCGGCTGGAGGATGGAACGTATGGCCCAACAGTAGAGTACTGTGATGATAGTCCCCTACAGGCCTGGGTGCTTCGCAACTACACTCGTCTGGAGGTCTTTAGGAAAATCTACTACAGCCCAACTGATTACATTCTGTAACTTCCACAACTTCATGTACAGTATATGTCAGGTCAGTGCTGATAGAGTTAGAGACCCAACTCAGAACCCCTTATCAGAATAGATATAGAGGTTGGCAACCCCAATTTATTAGCTATTAATGTATGTGTTGTATCTGTTCTCCTCTAAAATGAAGGTTGGATTTTTTCCCTGCATATCTGGGCCAGTTGTGTAAGGAATCATTTTAACCAAATTCACAACATTTTGTTGAAGTTTTAATGTAGCGATCAGCTGTGTCTGATAGCTTGAGGGGTTTGTGGCATAGGCTATGTTTAGATGGTTATCAAAGTCCAATCTGATTAAAAGACTGCCCAGATTAAACAAAAAGACTAAAAGGAAGAAAAACCTAAAGCGGAGAGTTTGTGGTCTAATAACGTATTGAAAGATGGTTTTGCACGAACACACAACCTGCTAAAATGCAAAGGTGGCGAACACACTTATAATTAAAATAATTAAGCCTCATTAAGCGGTAAAATGGTCCGTCTCACATCAATGACCCTAAACGTAATCTTAAATTCATTATTAATTCAAATTCAAATATTGCATCTCAGGAAGCAACACATTGCTTTATGGCAGTGATATCAAAAGCTCATTGGCTCTTGTGTGCAATGTCACAGATTTGCATCATTGCTGTCTTTCAGTGTATACTCTAAAAACAAACGGTGCTAGAACCCTAAAAGGTGTTCACAGGCACATAATCATAGAGGAATTATTTTAAGTGCCATATTGCACCTACTGTATGTAGTACCTGTGTAGCACCTGTGTAGAACCATATTGTGCTATATAGAACCATAACCATGGTGCTATTGGTGCTATCAACCACGGATGGTTCTTCATAGGTGCATTATAGGTGCTATATAGCACTAAAAATGGTTCCCCTATGATTACAACCTTTTAGTGCTATTTAACACCAATTTTTTTAGAATGTATGTACATTTGAAATTCATGCCTTACAAGAGAGAAGCCGGATTAACGTTACCGTCAGGGCTTAAATTGAGCCCTGGTACATAGGCTGAAGGTCTTGCTCTGCTTCGCGCCAGTGTACTAGCTGCCGCTGGTGTGTGTGTACTGACACAAAGCAAAAATAATTTTTTATTCACTCCTATGGAAGGTAGATTTCATGCTCGTGAGTGCAGGACACCTGCGACAAAAACTGATTGCACGACCGGGTTTTTACTGCTCATTTGCATGACTAATCAATGGTTTTGATCACCATCTGCTCAGTTCATCTACATCGGAATTTTTTTATTATACATATCTATTACAACCTAAGTATTGTTTTACTACAGGGGTGTCCACTCCTGCTCCTAGAGGGCCGGTGTCTCTGCAGAGTTTTATTCCAACCCTAATCAAACACACCTGATCCAGCTAATCAAGGTCTTACTAGGCAGACTAGATACTTTGATGTAGGTGTGTTGAGAGAAGTTTTAGCTAAACTCTGCAGGACACAGGCCCTCCAGGACCGACTTTGGACACCCCTGTTTTACTAGCTGCTAACCAGGATAGGGAATTTCTTTTGCTTATTTAGAAGACATTTGCTTGTTAATTGAGTCTTTTGTGGTATTTTATGCCTAGAATTTGTAAAGGGGGTGTGAGGGCAAAAAACACAGAGAGATCCCAGTGCAGATGAACAGAAAAAATTATTAAAATAAAATAATATAAAGGAGAGTCAGTAGCACGTCTGGGCACAAAGGCCACACCGAGGCAGATGGCAAAAGGTAATGAGGAAACAAACTGGGTCAGAGAGAGAACCACACACGTCCGGGCTCCAGCCACACTTAAACGGACGGTGGGAGAGAGGAAGGAGGGCACACGGCACAGCAAGAGAAATCCACAACTCGCCTGGGCACAACGCCACACTCGGCAGGCGAGAGGAGTGATCCTGTGGCGGGCAGAGAGAGAGAGAGAGCATTAGTGGTGCTCAGTGCTGACAGGGAGAAGCTGGACAGCTCCCGAGGCGAAGGACCGCCCTGCTGGACAGCGGCAAAGCCGCGATGGGAATCCTCTGCACGGAGATGGTGGTATAAGGCAGTCTTTGAAGAGAAATTGAAACAGAGGATCACTGATGGAAACAGCTGCGGTAATCCAAATCTTCCGGGTAGCAGAGAGCACAGATAAACAGGGAATATACTATTATCTGACTAGAAAAACTGACGACACCCATATGAGAGACGCGCACGTGTGAACAGGGCCGGTTTTTGCTATGGGCAATGTGGGCGAACGCCCAGGGCGCAATCTCTGTGAGGGCGCACGAGCGCCCTAAATTTTTTTTATATCAAAACAGTTTTCTAGACTACCACTCATTTCCATGTCAAGTTAGTGCTGAGATACACAGGTTGTGTGCGTGTCAGAAGCAGGTCAGGGGAGGCACGGGGGAGTGGGGCGGGGAATCAACTTAGTTATCATTTAGTTTAGTTTAATTTTAACTTTGCATTACATTTTGCCAACAACAACGTCCGTTCGCCCGTCAATCAACCGGAGTCACGTGACGTGAGTCACGTAGATGACTATACTTTTTTTTCACATAACCCAATTAATTACATGTTCGTAGGTATATGGGTCTATGTTAATTTTAGGAATGAAAAATGCAATTTATTTGGAAGCAGACGCAGCAGTTTGTGTGGCCTGGGATCAGTCAATCCCTCGCTCGCCCCCCTTAACACTCACAACATTTCCAAACCTGGTACAGTAATGTGCAGTTAACCTCCTCTGTTTAGAAAATGTATGGTTTAAAATGTGACAGTCTCGACTTATATTAGTAGATTTCTAGATTCATCTTGGTACAACGCCAAATTCTCCAGAGTTCACTGGGGCGCAGAACGCTCACACACGAGGTAAAATTTTATGCAATAATTCGTTCCCCTAATAATTTTATCTAAAAAAAATTTAAATCATTATTGAACATAAAAATCAATTATGCGGCTATAGCTTATGTCATTTTCGTTGTTTATATAGTCTATGGATTTAAAATTACATTACTTTTATAGGATAATGCAGTTGTTGTTAATGACACAATTAAACAAAAGTCATTTATTAAAACATGCAGTTTCAGATGTAAATATGATACAAATATGTCATTATTCCGATTGAATAGTATTTGATATGAAAGTTTGTCAACACTTTATTTTTGAGGTTTTTTGCATGAAAGAAGGGGTGTTCAGATTGTTAGAAATGTAAGTGCCATGGAAAAGACTGAAAGTTAAATAGTATTTTGTTTGGTGTCTGCACAAATTTCTGTGAGCTGTGCACACCGTGCCCCCTTAAAAACAATTGGTGCATGACGCCCCTGGTTTTGGGTAGGACTGTATTAGCGGCTTAAAATATCTTTTAAATGCTATTGTTAAGTGGAGTGTAAGGAAGGAACCCAAGTGCGGACAGAGGTGGGGATGAACACAAACTCTTTTATTAAATGACAGAAAATAAAGCCCATGAGGGGGCAAAACAACATAAAGATACTTTAACAGATGGAGAGAACACTTAACAAGACAAGATCTTAAAGGTAGGGTAACAGATTTGATCCTGAAACATTTTTTGTTATGCTGGTTAAAAGTCTCCTCACATCCTGATAGCAATCACTGTGTTAAGTTGTTTAAATGTATTTGTAAAAATGTATGTCATCTGTGAAAGGCGTAGGACCAAAAAATGTTCAACAAATCATAGATTTCGGTCCGAACGGACGTTTCCTTTTATGACCCTCATACGTAAGCGTAATTTGAATTCCCACCGCGCAGCGAGTCCACGCAGATACCATACGTCATCGGCGCGTTCACGTGCGCTCTGTCTGTAAACAGCGTGAATGGCAAACTTTTCTGCTGAATTGACAACCTACACAGGAGCAACAAAACTAAATGCATCTTTTATAACAACAACAGCAAAAACTGCCTGGATCAGCAAGAGAAAAAATCCAAATTAACATCAGTAACTTTAGTGCTTTACCACGAGATGAAACAGCTACAGGAGGCAAATGGTCTGAAAGGGTCGTTGCACTGTTTATTTTGGTAAGGTAGGTACGCGATATGTTTGTATTGAGATGGATTCAGATATTATACTTTGATGAAACGTTGTGTTGCTTATGAAATTTGTGTTCGTTTACGGATTAGCATAACGATATAGTTACTACGTCTACACAACCGAACGTGTGCTTAAACTAATTCTGATGTAAACCAGTTGTTTATGTTGGTTATTTTGGAAGTGTTATTCACTTTGTACTGCAAAGTTTTCTCACTGGTGAATGAGAAATGAGACGTGACCGTCTGATCTGTGCGTGTTCATGTGTTTGGAAAGAGGCGTGACTTTGGAGAGTGATTTGACTTGAGGGTGGGATCGGGATTTCATTGCTAGGCGGCTACCGTTAGCATTTTTCAAAATGTGTTACCCTACCTATAAAGGAGAGTCAGTAGCACGTCTGGGCACAAAGGCCACACCGAGGCAGATGGCAAAAGGTAATGAGGAAACAAACTGGGTCAGAGAGAGAACCACACACGTCCGGGCTCCAGCCACACTTAAACGGACGGTGGGAGAGAGGAAGGAGGGCACACGGCACAGCAAGAGAAATCCACAACTCGCCTGGGCACAACGCCACACTCGGCAGGCGAGAGGAGTGATCCTGTGGCGGGCAGAGAGAGAGAGAGAGCATTAGTGGTGCTCAGTGCTGACAGGGAGAAGCTGGACAGCTCCCGAGGCGAAGGACCGCCCTGCTGGACAGCGGCAAAGTCGCGATGGGAATCCTCTGCACGGAGATGGTGGTATAAGGCAGTCTTTGAAGAGAAATTGAAACAGAGGATCACTGATGGAAACAGCTGCGGTAATCCAAATCTTCCGGGTAGCAGAGAGCACAGATAAACAGGGAATATACTATTATCTGACTAGAAAAACTGACGACACCCATATGAGAGACGCGCACGTGTGAACAGGGCCGGTTTTTGCTATGGGCAATGTGGGCGAACGCCCAGGGCGCAATCTCTGTGAGGGCGCACGAGCGCCCTAAATTTTTTTTATATCAAAACAGTTTTCTAGACTACCACTCATTTCCATGTCAAGTTAGTGCTGAGATACACAGGTTGTGTGCGTGTCAGAAGCAGGTCAGGGGAGGCACGGGGGAGTGGGGCGGGGAATCAACTTAGTTATCATTTAGTTTAGTTTAATTTTAACTTTGCATTACATTTTGCCAACAACAACGTCCGTTCGCCCGTCAATCAACCGGAGTCACGTGACGTGAGTCACGTAGATGACTATACTTTTTTTTCACATAACCCAATTAATTACATGTTCGTAGGTATATGGGTCTATGTTAATTTTAGGAATGAAAAATGCAATTTATTTGGAAGCAGACGCAGCAGTTTGTGTGGCCTGGGATCAGTCAATCCCTCGCTCGCCCCCCTTAACACTCACAACATTTCCAAACCTGGTACAGTAATGTGCAGTTAACCTCCTCTGTTTAGAAAATGTATGGTTTAAAATGTGACAGTCTCGACTTATATTAGTAGATTTCTAGATTCATCTTGGTACAACGCCAAATTCTCCAGAGTTCACTGGGGCGCAGAACGCTCACACACGAGGTAAAATTTTATGCAATAATTCGTTCCCCTAATAATTTTATCTAAAAAAAATTTAAATCATTATTGAACATAAAAATCAATTATGCGGCTATAGCTTATGTCATTTTCGTTGTTTATATAGTCTATGGATTTAAAATTACATTACTTTTATAGGATAATGCAGTTGTTGTTAATGACACAATTAAACAAAAGTCATTTATTAAAACATGCAGTTTCAGATGTAAATATGATACAAATATGTCATTATTCCGATTGAATAGTATTTGATATGAAAGTTTGTCAACACTTTATTTTTGAGGTTTTTTGCATGAAAGAAGGGGTGTTCAGATTGTTAGAAATGTAAGTGCCATGGAAAAGACTGAAAGTTAAATAGTATTTTGTTTGGTGTCTGCACAAATTTCTGTGAGCTGTGCACACCGTGCCCCCTTAAAAACAATTGGTGCATGACGCCCCTGGTTTTGGGTAGGACTGTATTAGCGGCTTAAAATATCTTTTAAATGCTATTGTTAAGTGGAGTGTAAGGAAGGAACCCAAGTGCGGACAGAGGTGGGGATGAACACAAACTCTTTTATTAAATGACAGAAAATAAAGCCCATGAGGGGGCAAAACAACATAAAGATACTTTAACAGATGGAGAGAACACTTAACAAGACAAGATCTTAAAGGTAGGGTAACAGATTTGATCCTGAAACATTTTTTGTTATGCTGGTTAAAAGTCTCCTCACATCCTGATAGCAATCACTGTGTTAAGTTGTTTAAATGTATTTGTAAAAATGTATGTCATCTGTGAAAGGCGTAGGACCAAAAAATGTTCAACAAATCATAGATTTCGGTCCGAACGGACGTTTCCTTTTATGACCCTCATACGTAAGCGTAATTTGAATTCCCACCGCGCAGCGAGTCCACGCAGATACCATACGTCATCGGCGCGTTCACGTGCGCTCTGTCTGTAAACAGCGTGAATGGCAAACTTTTCTGCTGAATTGACAACCTACACAGGAGCAACAAAACTAAATGCATCTTTTATAACAACAACAGCAAAAACTGCCTGGATCAGCAAGAGAAAAAATCCAAATTAACATCAGTAACTTTAGTGCTTTACCACGAGATGAAACAGCTACAGGAGGCAAATGGTCTGAAAGGGTCGTTGCACTGTTTATTTTGGTAAGGTAGGTACGCGATATGTTTGTATTGAGATGGATTCAGATATTATACTTTGATGAAACGTTGTGTTGCTTATGAAATTTGTGTTCGTTTACGGATTAGCATAACGATATAGTTACTACGTCTACACAACCGAACGTGTGCTTAAACTAATTCTGATGTAAACCAGTTGTTTATGTTGGTTATTTTGGAAGTGTTATTCACTTTGTACTGCAAAGTTTTCTCACTGGTGAATGAGACATGAGACGTGACCGTCTGATCTGTGCGTGTTCATGTGTTTGGAAAGAGGCGTGACTTTGGAGAGTGATTTGACTTGAGGGTGGGATCGGGATTTCATTGCTAGGCGGCTACCGTTAGCATTTTTCAAAATGTGTTACCCTACCTTTAACTACACTTAAACACTAAACAGGATGACACTAAACAATGAACTTGACTAAATACAATTTACACTACTAGACTAGACTTCTTAGACAGCGTACTCACTGGTTTTTGGAACAATGCACAAGCACAGGACAACAAACACAAGGACCTTAAATAGGGGAGAACTAATGAGGACAACAGGTGACATGGGTTAAACAATCAAGAGGAGGATGACAAGGGAGCGGGGTAAAAGTGACACGACACAGGGAACACATGGTCTAGTAAACCAATACTGAGACCAAGTGAACCCACACAAAACATGGGTCTGTCATGATTCTGCCACAAGACTAGATTAAACAAAGGACAAGAAGGCAGAACCATGACAGCTATATTGTTACAAATATGTTCCTAGACATTTCTGTCCATTACTTTGCATAGTATAAAACGAATACATTATATATATATATATGCAACCAAGGGCGTAGGTTTGATTCTGGCATTGGTGGGGACATAAATAAAATGGTTGCATTGCAAAAACTGTTTATCACCGTTTACTTGACATAAACAACAGACAACTCAGTATGCACTTTACTCAGTGACATCTGACTCGCCACCCCCGGTGCCATCCCAAATTTAATGTACTATAATAAACAATAACAATTCGTTATGTCCTAGAGCCTAATAAACAGTAACTGTTTAAGTCTTTGTCAAAAAAAAAGAAAATCACATTGTAACATATATGAATCCATATTTACTTTATAACAACGAAGAATATGCAATTAATATTTAATTCTTAATTTAATTTTGCCAAAAAAATCCCAGTGTTGAAGTTGGTATGTATATCATGCTGTTTCCTGGTTTTACCATGTTGGGGTTATTTTCTTTCATGGATTAGGGACCCCCTAAATAACCTTGCTACCCCATTTATAAAAGGTTGACAAAAGTTTGCAACTCCTCAGGTTAACATGGGATTGTCGTGTATTGTTGAAAACACTGTCCTTGAATCATTATGTGACACAACTTGTTCCGTATTTTGTGCATGAAACAGTTACAGTGGGTATAATAATACTTTCTTCCTCACTTACCTGTAGCCCGAATAATCACGCGCGTCTTGTTGAGTGAACTTTGGCGCGTTGTACAAAGTGAAACCATCCTATCACATGTAGCGAGTAAAGACAAGCCCATAAAGTGATGTGATTTAAAGCGGCGGGACTCAAGAAATGCTAATCCAATCATATTAGCAATGTGAGTAGAGAGGCGGGACTAAAGAAATGCAAACCCAATCATATTAGCGATGTGGGTTACGGAGGCGGGCATTGCAGAGAACGAAAGCTGTTAACCGTTTGTGTACCACATAGAGCGTCATTTTTACAGAATGGGATTGCAAAAGATTTTTAATCTCATTTAAATGATTCCTGAAAATATATATAATTAAAAAAGTAAAGTAAAAAATAGAAAACACAAGAATAAGACGGACAATAGTGGTTATATATAAATACAGATTAATTGTTTGGTCGAAATTATTGCTAGGGACAATTCAGTCTTCCCTGAATATTGCTAGGGACATGTCCCTAGCGTCCCACCCTAAATCTACGCCCATGTGTGCAACACTTCTATACAATGTCCTTTGCTTAACCCACTATTGTGTTGACCCAGGGATAACATTGTTCTAAATTAAACCTAAACCCACCACAAACCCCAACCCTAACCAAACCCTAAAATCAGAGGGACATGATAAGTGAAAAACAATGGTCTAGAAACCTGGTTGTAAGCTTAAACTTAAAACAAACTGTAAACTTATTTCTGATATCTGATTGGTTGATTGAAATGTTGTCCCAGGGTCAACATAACGTTGCCCTTAGGACATCAACCACTTGGCAAAATCAGGAGAGCCCACTATTCTACAGTGCAACAGGTACAGCGAAAGATACATATATACAAGTGTAATCTTCATCATACCTTACATTATTAACATGTTTGGAGGCATAAATGGCGTAACATGTTTGGAAATAATGACAGCAGAGAAATATTCTCTACATTATACAATGATAGCAATGATTAATAACTTATTTTTACAAGAATATTTTTACAAGAATATTTTAAGAAACATCATATTTACAAGAAACATCATTTTATGACTCCGTCTGCTAACTGTTATGTAAGTTAGTGTCCTAGATTTAAATATTAGTAAACTAAATATTAATTTCATATATGAAAATACAGAACAGTGTACTACATACATGTGTTGATTTTCTCAGCAACAATGCAATTCTTTTGACTTGACAAGAGGTTTTCCAGAGATTTTTCCTCTAATGTTTGAGACCTGAGAGGGTGAGAATGTAGTTTGTCATAATCTCTCATTTCTGCTTCCCATTCCCTGCTTGCACAAAACATTTCTGATGTCCATCTACAGTAGCCAATAATGATCGAGTCAAAATAAGATTATCATTATTATTTAGAAACTTACTTTAGTCTCGTCATGTTTTCATAAGCTAACTCACTCGCGAGGTGTCACCTTTTGAATGCGGTTGTGCGCGGACATGGATACGTGCGTGCACACGTCAATGCGACTGCTTCGTCGCTTTTACAAGCGTAAAGTGGCTAACTACATTGCATATAGATCCGTTTTGCCGTGATTGTCTTTGTTAAGGATTGCACTAGTTAACTGCTAAAATTCAAACTTGAGATTTACACCGGGGCACAAAAGATTTACACTGGGGCACGTGCCCCAGTAAAAGGGATCTAGCGATGCCCCTGACAAGCTCCCTGATCTCTGCTTTAGTCCAGTTTGCTGACATTTCTCATTGTGAATGTTGTGTTTAAATCCCTGTGTCAAAGAGCTGAATCATAACTTCTGGTTGCAATGACATGCACGTCCTCACTACGGCCCGCCCTTTAAGACATTGTTCACACACAATGCTTTCCTGTAATCCCAGAACATTTACGGGACGTGTTTGTGTTCACACAAAAGCCTCTCTGACAATTTAAAGGAAATTTTCTGCAACCAAAGTGCTGTGTGAATAAGTTATAATAGGTGTATAAGTCAAAATTCATGGGAATACACATGTGTACAGTGTCCTGAGAATAAACTGTGTTCTCGTTTTAAGGTGTAGTTGAACGGCTTTGTGGTTGAAATTGAGGACTTTTGGCCTGGCGTTCTGGTTGTGCGCTACATTCAAGGTTTTCATTAATTTATGAGCATTTAGACTTTTTGAGAGAAATGTTTTAGTACAGCACCTCAAAAAACACAAATGTAATAATCTGTCTGTTCATTATTATTTTTATGAATACACTACTATTTCAAGGACACATCCATGTCATATGTGTCATGTGTGTCATATGTAATTTGAAATGTGTTGCTATTACCTTAATATTTTATTTCATGTATGTTTTCTGACAACCAGCATGCCCACCTCCACCGACGATTTTATTCGAGGTTGATTATCTGTTTGTGGTGGATTGAAATGGACCTGTCTTTGTTTACGAGCTCTTTTGAAGTGATCTCATTGTGAAAGGTTTCTTTCATGGCCTGGGCTTTCACAGACAGACCCTTTGCATTAACATGCTCTCACAGCCACACAGCAGCTGCGTTCATCACAAACAGAATATATTTTTTTAATTAATTGTAAAAACCCTGAATTTTAATGGCCACTTCAGGAGTGTTAATCTGCATTCCCTTTTTTATCATGTTTAGACACCAATGTGTCATCAATGCTTGTTTCTTTGCAGATGAATGATGGTAGTACAGTATGTTTCTTACATGTAGAAGACTTTATTTTATGATTTAATCCAAAAGATCCAACATTAACGTTTCATAAAATTGTCAATTTTGAATGTCTGAATTCACATTTTATGTTAAGAAGTCACACTCAAATATAAATTCAAATATAAATATATTTTATATTAGACAGAAAGACACCACTCGTCTTACACAAAAAAAAAAAAAAATAGGCCAGTCAATTGATTAAACTTTTTATTAGAATTATTTACATGACATTCTGTGCCATGAATAAATTAATCACCTTTAGTTATAAATATTTGCTAAATTAAGCCCCATAAAAAAGATTGTTGTTGGATACCAAATCATGAATAGACTTTAAAAACAAGTTTTATTTATTGTATTGTCAATATTGTATGGATAATTTGAGGTGTGTTTGATTTCTTGCAACGCTGTGCAGATCAGTCAGCGAATGACAAAAATTAAGAGCATTTCGAAAGCACTGAAAAGTTGCTCTTGTGATATTTCAATGTCATTTGCTGCTTAATCTGTGTGGCACCGCATATGAAGTAGTGTTTATAGCATCTAGCATGCCAATCTGTTGTTGATTTATCAAGCCACACTGTTGGCTTATGTTATAACATAACAGTTATAAAACTTTATTTCATTATGTTATCTATGAACATGATTTGTGAGTCCCATCCACGGGCGTCAATTTGGGTAGGTACGTTAAGGACATGTCCCTACCAATATTCAGGGAAAACTGAAATGTCACTAGCAATCACTGAATTGTCACTAGCAATCATTTCAACCAAACAAATAATTTTTATTCATATATATATAACAACTAATGTCTGTGTGTTTTTTAATACTTATTACTGATCTCTGTATAACAGTGCTGAATCGGTCTGCTGGTTTGTCCAGTGGCTCTCAGCCCCCTGATGCACAGCCAGGGGTGCTGTTGGAGACGGGTGGCGCATGTTCTACAACGCTCTCGTCCTCACAAGGATTCTGTGTCTGTCGCAGAATCAAAGGGCCATCTATTTTGGATGTTGACTCGGATCCGCTCCCTCCTGTCGGCTCCAGTCGGCTTAGTGTGGACTCAACCTCTCCCACCCAAACCGCCCCGCCTCGACGATTGGTACTTCGCAGCCCCCACCTCCTGTGCCATTCACCCCCGATGGGCATGATGAGCTGACTCGGTCATGGAAAACCCTGTTTACCTCCCAGAACCGACCGCATCAGTCAGGGTCTTCTTACCGGGCTTGTGGGGAGGCGGCTTCTGCCCTGCATGCTATAGCGCTGCTGCAGGTTCATCAGGCTAAGGCTCTGAGAGATTTTCATCAAGAGTTGTCTCCTGAATGGTCTGATTTCCCAGACTGGCAACTCGGCCGAGAGCATTCAACAGTTCTCGGCCGCCCAAAAGCAGACTGAGGCCATCTTGCCGCGTCGGAGCCCAGCTGCCCCTTTAGCTTCGTCAGTGCCTCAACTTACTTCTCGCTGAGGGTGCCCTGCTACAGCTACCATTGTTCCTTCATCCAGGCAGTGTATAGGAACCTGCCGAAAAGCAGCCAGCCCTGCCCACTCAGCCCACTCCCCGAGGTGGTAAACATAGACCAAGCTGCCCTGAGATGGGCAACCTAAAGATGGAGGGGATTGCTCTTCAGGTGTTGGTGAAGGCACCACTCCCTCCCCCCGGAGAAAGGCCGGGTGGGTATCTTTGGTTTCCCTGTTCTACCAGCTTTCAGCCGGCACCCACAACCACACACAGAGCGAATTCCCTTTACATCTTCAGGTCTCCAGAGAAACAGTGGCGCTATGACCAGGTTCATAACCCATCGTCCTCCCTTCCTCTATCCAGGAGGCACAGTGGAGCTACAACCGGGCTCATAACCCATCGTCATCCTCTTCTTCCAGGAGGCACAGTGGAGCTACGACTGGGCTCATAACCCTCTGTCCTCCTCTTCCTCCTTCGCCAGCTGGTGCATCGAGCGGCTCACACCAGAGTCTCACCTGACCAGCCAACCATCTGCGGAGTCAGGTGAGTGTTACCTTACACAACACTTCTGTCATTGTGGCCAAGACGCACACACCGGCGATCACCTCTGCTCCGCTCGCCCCCCTGTGGACTCAGGTGAGTGTTACTACACACAACACTTTTGTCGGTGTGTCCAAAACACACACACCGGCGGCCACCTATGTTCCACTCGCCGTGGGTACACCGGTCATGCCTTTAGTCCCTCTCGCGCGGTGTCTGGAAGTGTGGAGACAGCTTCCCAGCCCGATGAGAGCGTGGCTTCACGGCGTTCACCGTGTTATCATTACACTGCGTGTCGTTGCACTTTCACTCCGTGGATGATAGACCATTCCTTTCTCCAGGCCAGTGTGCCTCTGAGACAGGTCTCCAGGCATGCAATAATATGCACAGATGCCTCCAACACGGGGTGGGGGGCCGAGTATGACAGGCTTGTGGCTTCAGGCATCTGGACGATACTCCAGCTGCATTGGTATAGCTGCTTTGCCAAGAAATGTGGGCTGTATATCTTGTGCTCGTCCACTTCAGCAATGAGTTACGGGGCAAAGACGTATTAGTTCGCACAGACAACACAGCGACTGTTGTGTATATCAATCGGCAAGGTGGTTTATGCTCTCGCCACCTGTAGCATCACGCCCGTCATGTCCTCTTATGGAGTCAGAACCATCTAAGGTTCCTTTCGTGCCATTCACATCCCAGGTTTGCTCAATACAGCGGCCGAATTGGACCTCCAGGAGTTGGTTCCCAGAACTCTCACTCCTCGCGACAGCCCCTCCCTGGAGGATTCCCCTGAGGAAGGACCTTCTTTCTCAAGAAGGGGGCACCTTATGGCACCCACGTCCTGACCTCTTGGGCCTCCATGTGTGGTCTCTGGACTGGGCAGGGAGGTTCTAAGTGATTTACCGCAAGGGGTATCTATCACTATTGCTGCAGCGCGAGCGCCATCTATAAGACAAGCTTACACACTTAAATGGAACCTATTTGTTGACTGGTGTTCTTCTCAATGAGAAAACCCCTGAGAATGCCCAATCAGCGTCATGCTTTATCTCCAGCATCGTTTGTAGAGGAGGCTGTCACCATCTACTATTATATCCGCAATATCCGCTCACCACTCGCCCGTAAACGGAGGACTGAGGGTCAGCATGACCTGGTAATTAGATTTTTTAGAGGCGCTCACAAGTTAAATCCTTCGCGCCCTCTCTCTATTCCTCCTTGGGATCTGCCCTTGGTGCTGAAAGCTCTTCAGGACGCCCCCTTTGAGCCTCTGCATATAGTGTGTATCAAATATCTAACAATGAAAACTCTAACACTCCTCACATTGGCTTCTGTTATGAGGATAGTGAATCTCCATGCATTTTTGGTCGATGATTCGTGCCTTCAGTTCGGGCCCGTTGCATATAGCATAACACCGAGACCTCGGCCCAGCTACGTGCCCAAAGATCCCACAACCCCTTTCAGAGATTAGGTGGTAAACTTGCAAGCGCTGCCTTTGGAGGAGGCAGACCCAGCCATGGCTTTGTTATGTTCTGTACGTGCACTACATGTGTATGTGGATATAACTCAAAGCTTTAGGACCTCAGACCAGCTCTTTGTCTGTTACGGTGGTTAGCAGAAAGGGAAAGCTGTCTCCAGGCAGAGGATGTCCCATTGGATTATGGATACTATAGCCCTTGCATACCAAAAGCAAGAAATGCCTTGCCTGTTTAATTTACATGCTCACTCTACACGTAGTGTGGCATCGTCTTGGGCATTGGCTTGTGGTTCCTCACTTACAGACTGGGTGACACCTAATACGTTCTCTAGATTCTATAGTGTCCATATCGAGCTGGTCTCCTCTTGGGTTCTTTCTTTAAACCAGTGAGAACACCGAAGGTTGGCTCATATGTTGGCTTGCAGCCTCTGTTTTGGTGCTACACGATTGCACCATTATGGAAGGCCATTAGTGCAAAAACTTCTCAAAACTTTTTTTGTACTCCTCCTAGGGGTGTCAACAATAATCGATTCGGCAATGCATCGCAATGCGCACATGCACGATTCAGCATCGATGCAGCAAATGCCATAATCGATTATGTCACTGTTTATTTTCTGGAGATGACCGTGATAGACGGGTAAATAAAAACGCACCCTTTTCCATGGAAAGTGGACATATGGGCACATTTCGGATTCTATGAAGTTAATGGGGAACAAGACTTACGCTGTGTGTAAAATTCTCATCTCGGGCAGGGCTCGCAAAATCGCTAGCCCGACGTTTCTATTGTGAATTCCTGTCGGGGTACCAAAATGTATCTCCACCCTGCCTGTCGGGCTATCTCGGGGAGGAAATAATATTTTAATGTTTTTGCTTTGTCTCAGATTTAGTTAGGTAATTATAGTGTATGTATTTCGGTGTCCTCTTGTCAGTCATTATCCTCACGTACCAAGTGAAACTGTCAGGAAATGAAATGAAAGCATAAATAAACTCATCCTCTAATGTGCACGTCTGATATATGCGCGCGACCCTCTGCACGCGCTTCTACCGGCTAGATTCTTCATGAGCACCTGCTTGCGCGAACTCAAGTCATTTAATAAAATAACGTCATTTCATTTTTACCTCATAGACTAACATTGTTTTATCGTATTTTTTTTCTTTCTTCAGTTAGTAACTTAAATATGTGAGAAGGAAAATATGTTTGAGTGATTTACGTCTAGGCTATTGAGAGTATGATGTTACAAGCTGATAGGTGACTAAACAGCAGTGGTAAGATATGTTTACCTAAAGCGAATAGAATGTGTGTTTGTCATTTCGTTTTACCTCAGAGTCTATTAGGGGAACATAAAGGGAATTAGGTTTATTCCTTTTTAATAAATATCTGCTTTAAGTCTTTTATATTGTGTTAAAGTCACTGGTTGTTTATATATTTGATAAAATACCATGTTATCTAAATACAATGTGTGATGTGTTGAGGTATTTTTTATAAAAAATAACCTGTATTATAATACATTCATATAATATTTCAGTAATATAACAATTAAATTATTCTAACGTTAGGGGAACGTTAAAATAACCTAAAAATAACATTAGGGGAATGTTTATTTTCTTAAAGAAAACATTCCTGGCTAACCAAAAACCTTGGAAAATAGGGGAACGTTTTGGGAACCAAATTGTTAGCTGGGATGGGCAGGAATATTTGGCCTAAATGGAAATCCAGGATTTATCAATATTCTACATTAAACAGTGTATTTTTTTATTCTGGCTACTTATATTCATTTCGGGCTACCAAAAATTAAAGAGTGTCTGCCCGAAGGGCTACCAGGGATTTAAAAATTTTGCCAACCCTGGTCAGCTTTCGTTTTTGTTGAGAATAGTTGCACATGAGTTTACTACTTGACTTATTAAAAATTTGCCTTGTTGTGTACAGTAGAATTCTGATGCATCGCAATGCATCGTAGAATCGAATTGAATTGAATCGTTACCTGGTGAATCGTAATTGAATTGAATTGTGAGGGCAGTGCCAATGCACACCCCTAACTCCTCCACCACCTCGATAGCTGATGTTGCAGAGCATCAGCTGTCAGCCTGTCACTAGATGCATCCAATTCCTCCAATTTTCCCTTAGCAGAGCCCCGTTTGCTGGTTCACTATCATGGGTTATGGAACAGGTAGTGACTAGCCTTCTGCAGAAAAGCCTCAGGTCCGCCCCTTACATAGATGGTGTTAGTGACCGACTGAAAGGAAATGTCTCCGGAGATGTCACATCTTGTTGCCACAGTTTGCTGTTCCATTGCTGTTACCAGACCGGGGACTACTGTATGCTCTGCTTTCTCAGCAAATAATATAACTGATTTGGTAAATGCACCTTCCTCTTGTTAAATACTCCGACGGCGGGGCGGCGCCGGCAGATTCAAATACCTGCATGTTCATTTGCTTTTTGTTAGTTTCCTGAAGTAGATTGGTCTCCGCGATGCAGTTCCCAATTCGTCTCCGTTCTCTTCCTTCAGGGAACAAGGGTTACATTCGTAACCATGACGGTTTGTCACCAAAAATTATTCAATTTGCTGAAACACAAGAAAGTTGTGGCCAAATTAAGACTCAAAAGCACCCCATAGTGGATGAAAACATCCCCAACAGTATAAGAGTTACCTTAAGTGAGTATGTACCCCTGACTCTGTTCTGCTTTTGTTCAATTAATTGCTTCATTTGGGCAGCTACACTGGCAGGAGATATTTGCTCGAGTCAATGAACCGAAGAATGATAAAAGTATATTTTTGTGAAATTCATGTACAGCTCAGTGGGCATGATTAATTGTGTTAGTTTGTTAACACATTAGTTTTGGTAAATACACATGTTTAAAAGAAAATACTGTACAACATGGTGACAGGGATTTCGTGAATTAAGATATTTTGTTGTCATTAGGCATGAAAATCATGAGAGAAATAACATTAAAGCTGCTTATAAATGATTAATGTGTGTTATTTTAAAACTTTAGATATTTTAATTGTTTTGTGTTCCAGAAGAAATAAGCTTTAGAATGATTGTTAGTGACTTTAGTGAAGATGTGGCTTTAATTTTAGTTCACAGCCGATGCTATCAACAGCTGGATGTGTTTATTGAGCGACTGAGACTCACACTGCATCCAGCACTTGACATTGACACATAAAATAACCAATGAAATGGACTCATGGATTGGTTTGATATTTAGTCTGAAATATATATTAAATATTTGTAATAAATTAACATAGAAAGTCACAGTTAAATCTTTAAGACATAAGAATAAGGGGGCGCGACTCCAATGTAAATTATGACAATTTGTAATTTATTTGTAAAATATAATTTTACACCATATGTCATTGTTTTGTTGGGCACTTAAAATACCTTTAGCAAGTTACTTGTTTATTAGTAATGGTGTCATATCAAAACATCTCTGTTTGATATTGTAGCTATCTAGGAGAATCAATAAAGATTTCACAGAGATCTCATGTGCATTTTTTTTTATTTCTCATGGTAGCTAGCTGCTGTTCATTAGGAACTGCTCAAGGATTTGTGCTGAACCTCACACAGCGTGCGGTCCAGCTCATTTCTCTCTCTCTCTCTCTCTCTCTCTCTCTCTCTCTCTCTTTGCTACTTGAACTGTGAAATAGTGTCAGAGTCTGCACAGTGTACAGTTGAGGAGAGGCAAAAGAGTGCATATTCTCACCTATGTCTCAGTGTGAGAGAGTGACTGATTACCTTCATTCAGATCTGTGGAGGAGCAATCATGTACAGGCTGGAGGCTTTTGACGCAGTGCTGCACCTTTCATTATCTGCTCCTGGACTTCTGTTAAATGTCAGAATGCATAAAGACCATCTTAAACACCCATTCTAAGGAGTCTATTTTTGTTTGTCGGTATAGATTTTATTGATTATTTTAAAATATTACATCTTAGAAAATCACTTGCTAACTTTGTTGCAGAAAGTCAACGTTTATATTATGAAAAGTTTTTCACCAAAAAGTGAAGGGCAGGGATAAAGGAATAACATGCTGGTAAGGGCTTCACATATGAAAAGAATCTATGTGTAAGTTGTATAATATGCGAATGTATATGTTATTTATATATTGAACACAATTGTTTATTTTATTTCTTGTAATATTCTGTATAAATTTGTGTTTTCTCCATAGCAGCTGACTTTGCTCCATGTGAATAGTAACCAGTGTCTGGACATGCCTTCTGAGGAAGATAAGATGGTTCCTACTCTCAGAGACTGTAACGGCAGGCGGTCACAGCAGTGGATCCTCAGGAACATGACGATAAGTGTTTGACAAAACCACCAACTACAAGTTGAGACCTGAACATCTGCGCTGTACCCTGATGACACCAGAGTCAGGTTTATGGCCATCTTCACAGCGCTGTGAGCTGTCATTTTCTGGTCCAGCCTGGCTTTGATCAGAACCACAAAGAGCACATTTGCTGATCCATTAGTGTCTCCAGCACAGGCTTGAGTCTCTGCTCATGTTTGGACTGCTCTGTTTGCTTGATTCTTTTAGTGCTCAGAGTCACTGGTCAAGGGTCAGATCGCAGGCTATGTTTGGTCCACAGTGTGTTTTAAATGCTCACCGTCTTTGATCTGAGCTTGTGTCACTGAGTTTATGTGGCTGGCTAGCATTGCTGCTCGTTCTGTGGGGCCTCTTTCAGAAGAATATCTTAGCTGTCATATTGTAGACAATAACCCATGTTTCTTCAGAATAGGAGAAACTGTGTTGGCCTACAATGAAGGTGCATCCTGTGGTATAATGAATCATGTGTTAGTCAGTGGATTGTGCACTGACACCATATTAATTGCTGCTGTTACTTAAAACTATCTGCTATCTTTTATTGGGGCTGCAATATATGTCTGCCTTAAGGAAACTTAAAATCAGAAAATCATAGACAACATAAAAAAGAAAAACTGAGACCAAGACGACAAACATTTTCAGATATCTGTTACACACACAACATCATTTTGCTTTATATTTTGGGATTTTGTATTTTTTAAACTAATTTGTTTCGTTGTATTGTATTGTGTTATTTGTAGTTCTATTGATTTTACTCATTGGTTAAAGCACAAGGCCAAAGCATTAAGTTTTATTATTACATTTAACTATTATTTAATTAATCTGCATGTTTTTATGGAAATAAAATCCTGAAAAAGTTACATTTGTTAATTGGACCACTGAAAAATAAAACTGCTTTTATTTTTCCTTAGTTTCTTTGATGGTGAATTTAGAAACTTTCAAATTGCTTTAGTTAAAAGAATCTGCTAAATGCCTAAATATAAATGGGTTTTTTGAAGTCTATTCTATAGATAAATGTTATCCCAAAAATTAAAAATTTTCTCGTTATTTACTCACCCTCATGCCAAGTTGTCACATGATATACAGCCTCAAAACACACAAGAAGCAAGTGTTCATAAAGGATTGTCGCCATATTTGGAAATAATATGGAAATAATATTATAGGAGTGCGAAAATCCTGCAGTGTACTCCGGCCTTTAGATGAGTCACAGTATCCGGATGAGCAGTCCATTCCTTACTGAAAAATCCAGCTAAGACCACCATAAGCTGGTAGCTGCTGGTGGCAGTAGCTGGTTTAAGCTGGTCCTCCCAGCCTGGCAAAGCTGGTCAAGCTGGTGGGTCAGCTGGTCTTCCAGCCTGACCACCTAAGTCCAGCTAGACCAGCTTAAAAAGTGACCAAAACACAGCTAGACCAGTTTGCTACACAAGCAATACAAGCTAAAACCAAGCTGGGAGACCAGCTAAAACCAGCTCACCAGTTTATGCCGGTCTTAGCTGAATTTTTTATTGTGTTATTTTGTGTATTCATGTTATTTGTTTTACCTTGGAACATCTTCATCAAATTACAGTGCTGCTGTCAATTTTTCCTCAACGTTGAATTGCTATAGATCAGACAATTGTACAAAATATGATCTAGACCTTTCTGAGCATCGTTGTACATATTAAAATATAGTCAATATTTTTTTAATATAAGTCTATAAAACTTAATGGACTTTTACCGAGTGGGACTGCCTGCCTGCACTATCTACTGCTGTATGCCTACACTGATACTGTTCAAGAAATCTAATGTACTCACCATGTTTATCAATGTTCACTGTCTGTTTACCACACAAAAATATGCATTACAGTAATGAATCTTGAAATATTTGGTTTAAGCACTTGTAATCTCTTACAAATCAGAAAATAACAGTTTGAACATGTATTTGCAAAGTGTATTCACGTACAACTGAATTAATTTAGGTCTCATAAACACATCTCAATCAATATATTATCATGGCTTTCCTAGATTTTCACTTGCATGGTACAGACTATACATGTATTTTCAACTTCATAAAAGCTTAAATGTGTAACTTTGCATTCATCTTAATGTTAACTGTTTGTACTTTTTTATCTGAATCGATTTTGTTTAATAGATTATCAAATTTAAACTGTGATCTACTGTATAATAAATGATTTGTTGTCAAATGCACACAACCCTTGTTCCTTCACTGAAAAAAATAATTTTGTGCCTAAGTCAATTTAACTTACTTAAAAAATGAGTAATTTCTATTTCAAAAATAACAATCTATGTAAAAAGTAAAAATAACACAAAAAATGTAAGTAATTCTAAATTAACACATTATTGAGTAAATTTAACTTAATTTTATCAAGTAAAATCCACCTAAATTTGTAAGAAGGAAATTAATGTAATAATTTTGTGTTGAAACTATGTGAATTATTTAAGTAAATATAACTAACTAGACAGTGGACTTGTACTTCCCAGTATGCTTTGCATGGGACTGCATTTGGAGAGTAAAATGTAAAATTAAACGCTATTTTATGTTTAACAAAAAAGAAAGACTTGATAGTGTTTATTGTTAAATTATCTTTGAGATTTTGAAGAGTTTATGTTCTGCGTTTTGTGGTTACCATGGTTACCAGTTTTGTGGTTACCATCATTCAGTGGTGCTTGTGTATAGACAATAGGTGACACAATGAAAATCATGATGTATGTAAATTCACTAAATGAGCAGTAGCTGTGCTAATACCAGTACTGAGACCTATTGAGTCTCATCTTACTTGCTCAACATAATGTGGCATATAGTAGTAAAAAAGGAAAGAAGAAATTTTACGTGATTAAATCAGTAAGATTCCATTAAAGAAGTAACCTGTTAAAAGTACTTAAAAATGTTTTGGTAACAATATTAGGTAACGCTTTAGATTACAGCCCGGAAAGTACTACGTAAGTACAGCGAATTTACAGCGTATATTTCTGTAATTATAGTTTACTTATGAAGTACATACGTGCAATTATAAGGGAACAATTTATAATATTTGGGGAATAAAGGGGTAACAACCAGGAAAAATACAAAAAATATATGCAGTAAAGTACTGCGTAAGTACAGCGAATTTACAGCGTATGTTTCTGTAATTATAGTATACTTATGAAGTATATACGTGTAATTATAAGGAAACAATTTATAATATTTGGGGAACAAAGGGGTAACAACCAGGAAAAATACAAATAATATACTGTATGCAGTAAGTATTTAAGATTACTAAACAAAACTTAAAATTCAGTTAATGTGTTTATGCTATTTATTAGTACGATACAATTTATTTAGAATTTTCAATAAAGGTTCCTTACCTTAAGAAAGAAAAAGAGTTCAGGAATTTGTTGGGTCATCAAGCAAAATTAAAAATAGGCAAGGCAACTTTGGTGAAAACAAAGCAAGCAAAACTAAAACTACACTCTTAGAACGAATGTGTTAAAAACAACACATTAGTGTTGATTCTGGGTTGACACACTAAATGCGTTGTCCCACAATCCACCCATCTCTGTGTTATTATGGAAACAACCAACACATCCTCATCCCATGGCGTCAATATTTGACGCCACTTGACCATGCGTCAATATGTTACGCGGAGGGTATACCCTTCGCGTCATTTTTTGACGAACTGGGGACTTCAATACTATTAGGTACGCGAAATTAAACAGTTGTCGCATGACATTGGGGTTAGGGATAGGTTTGGGTAGGGATGTCATTATGTAAATCTAACCCTAAACCGACGCGAAAATGGTAAGAAAATGGTACGAAAATAGGAAAGAGAATGCAACGGACTCAATAGTATTGAAGTCCCCAGTTCGTCAAAAAATGACGCGAAGGGTATACCCTCCGCGTAACATATTGACGCATGGTCAAGTGGCGTCAAATATTGACGCCATGGGGTGAGGATGGGCTGAAACAACACATTTTGTGTTACTTTTAACACAACTTGTGTTATATTTTAACACAAAATCTGTCATGACTGCTGGGTGATCGATGGCTGTGTGGGGTTTGTGTGTGTGTGTTGTTTACCTGTGGTGCCGGTTCCTCGTGTGTTCACTAACTCCGCCCCCTTGTTTCGGTAATTGTTCACCGGTGGTGTCTCGTTTACCTTTTCCTTTATATGGCACGTAGTCTTGTCTTTCGTTGCGCGCTCATTTGTTTGATCACAGTCTTGCTACTCTGCCTTGTCTTGTCGGACGCTTTCTGTCTCCTTCTCTAGTTACCCCAGGTTTGGATTTCGGCATCCGGAGGCTCGTCTTCGCCTGGACTGCTCGCTTGTGGATTACTGGAACTCATTGACTTTATTTGTCTCTCGGAACAGCTGGTTCGCTTCGTTTTTAGGTGGTACACCAGCTGTCTCTGTTTCACATCGGCTTGCATCTTCACCCGTGAGTGGATTACACTACTTCACCATTGTGGATTACATTGACTCTATTGACTGTTTGTTTCTCGGAACAGCTGGTTCGCTTCGTTATTAGGCGGTTACCAGTTACTTCCGGGTGGCTTCATCTACATCAGGATTCCACAGTGGATTACCCCGTCTGAGAACTTTGGATTTTCCACCTTCCATCTCCGCCTGTCATCCACCTTCAGGGCGGCGTGTTTCATCCCTCTGTTGCATGTGGTGACTGTGCCGGTGTTCTCGACGGAGTGCGTGGGTGGCTCTCTCTCTCTCTTCGGATCTGTGCTGGACTATCTTGTAGCGCCGACTCACTCTCTCCTACTGTTGGGAGTGCATCATTCCCACAGTAGTGTTATCATCCAGAGTGAGTCGAGGGTGTGTGCCGTGTGTGGATCTAACCAGTGACTTTGCTCTCCAGATCTCTATTCTATATTTTTCTCAATAAATATTGTTAACTTGCACTTGACTCCGAAGTTTTTCCTGACAAAAATCAACACAAAATGATATATAATGTGTTAAAATTACACATAATGTGTTAAAAACTTAACACACAAGGATGTGTAAAAAATTAACACATCCTTTCTAAGAGTGAATTTTCTGTAGTTACTGTTTTGTGTTGTTACAGTCTAAGTCAAAAAATTTTACCCCCTTGTTTCACGTAGTTACAGAGTAAGTACAGAATCTGCGGGCTGTAAATTAAAGTGGCACTTATTACCCCCTTGTTTCACGTAGTTACAGAGTAAATACAACATCTGCGGGCTGTAAATTAAAGTGGCACTTGTTACCCCCTTGTTTCACGTAGTTAAAGAGTAAATACAACATCTGCTGGCTGTAAATTAAAGTGGCACTTGATACCCCTTTGTTCCGTAAATATTATAAATTGTTCCCTTAAAATTACATGTATTTACTGTATAAGTACACTATAATTACAGAAATGTATGCTATAAATTCGCTGTACTTACGCAGTACTTTACTGCATATATTATTTGTATTTTTCCTGGTTGTTACCCCTTTATTCCCCAAATATTATAAATTGTTCCCTTAAAATTACATGTACGTACTTCATAAGTAAACTATAATTACAGAAACATACGCTGTAAATTCGCTGTACTTACCCAGTACTTTCCGGGCTGTAATCTAAAGCGTTAATATTATACATAAAAAGTAAACTTCAGATATTTTTTACAATGTTATTTAACTTTACTTAGTAAACTTAAGTAAATTCTACTTATATATATATATATATATATATATATATATATATATATATATATATATATATATATATATATATATTGTCGTGGAAAAATAATACTAATACGTAGGATCTGTCCATCAGAGATGATTTATTTACTTGTACAAGGACTCAACACATAACGACAGTGAAACGATATGTGAAGAAGTGAAGAATCTCAAATCCTTCCTTCATTATATACTGACATTGAGTTTGTACCACCCCCCCATGCTATTCGATCAAAACAACTCCTTATTAGGTGTAGTTTAGACACTTCTGGGTGGTTATATTTACTCTACTTGTATCCAGGCAGACGATACATAGGTTCTTTAAGCACATCATCACACAAACAAAAACCACACTTGCACCTTGCCATACTTCCTATCCCGAGCTCTATCGAGCTAGACTTCCTGTCCTAGACTTCACCCCACGCAGATGAAAATGTCATGACTGACATAAATCATACAATGAAGAATACAAAAATAATATAAATGCATAAAGAATAAATTTCCATTACAATTCCACCCCAATGTCCAAATGACATTTTTATCCAGACTTCCCTGCAGGCTTTTACGCTGCTCTCAGAAGCCCTTTGTTTAAACATTGATTGTAATACTTTAAGGAACTCAGCCAGTTCAAAATCATCCTTCCCCATTTGATCCTCTTCCTCTAATTTACAGTCATAATTACCATAAAAAGCGATCACCTTGGTTGTTATCAGATTGTTAATGCACTTTAAAACAACATTTTTAAAATAGCAATTTACTCATCCCTTGTGAGCTTGCCTTAGGTTTTCAACACATTATTAATGCAATAACACAAGTGACAAACCACACATCAAAAAAACATAGATTTCTAAAAAACAACATTAAAGATAAAATGAAACATCAACACACCAAAGCTTACAGGCTGGCCAGTGTAAACATTTCTATATCATGAATCAGCATTTGAGCAATCTCACTGTGAGTATGTTATGCAAATCACTAGTGAGCTAAACATAGTTAATTATATTCCTATATGTGTATGTGTAAAATTGTGTAAGCATGCAGATCCTCTTCAACCCAGGCAGCCCCCTTTAGCCGTAGAGGGTCGTGTGAGGGGCGAGGTTCCACTAGCACCTCCTCATTTGCAGAGCCCTCCCACAACTATCATCCTCATTTTGCTCCTCAATTTTATTCTCAATTTCCTCCTGTTCGACCCGTTGGTACATCATTTTAGTCATACCTTTATCAATTGTTTTCTCGATGAGACCTCTTAATAAATGGTATGCAACAACATCCACACCAATTCAAAATAGCAATCATTACACCTATTGACAACAACACAGATGAAATCTACACACTCCATTTACCAAACCACTTTTTTAACATGGAATTGAAAGGATGATCTACATACAGTTCCACGCCCTTCAGGAAAATACTCATAGAAATAAAAAAATTAGAAACAGGTGTGGAGGAAGGGAATTGCCCTCGAATGCGCATGCTCAATAGAACATTTTGGCTATTTTGTGTCATTTTACTTAAATTGGTTCAGTTGTGTGAACTTTACGTTTTAACTTATAAACAACAAGTAGCTATTTTAAGCAAACTCAACATTTTAATTAAAAATAAGTAAACAGCATTTTCATAGTAAGGTATACTTTTTGATTTTACAGATTGTGTTCTGAGCTTTACCTTTACCAACATATTGTAGCAAAGTCAACCCATCTGGGAGGTTTAGGGTGGACAGGCTTTTTGCCATGGCTTAGTGGTATATTATAGTACTCACGATAGCCCCGGCAAAGGTTAGTGAACATGAATCTGCGGCTGGCGAACATTAACGCAACCCGAAACTGGCTGTCCAGATGTACTGGCACTGAATAAAACACATTGGAAATGTCCACGGTCATGTAAAATGCGGTGCTCTGTGATATTTGTAACAGGGTGGTATAAGGGTTGGGCACGTTCGGAGCCCTTGCTTCTACAGCCGCATTTACTGCCTGTAGATCTTGTACAAATCTCCACTCAGTGGGCTCAACTTTTCCTCTAATTTTCTTTACCGGAAATATTGGTGTATTTTCCGGTTACTACGAGCATGGAATAATAATTCCTTTTGCGAACAACGAATCAAAAACAGGTTTGATACAGTCCTCTGCTTCTTTTTTGAGAGGATCTTATGGTTTTCACTGGCGAAAATCACTCTTTGGTGTGATCTTTACGGACGCACATGATTTAATGAGACCCACATAATACTTATCTGTGGCCCACTGATGGAGTGGCATCGTGGACCGATCCACCCCATGTGTGCTGCCAACTGTCGCTGCGCTGCTATTCCCTGCGCTTTCGCAGAGAATAGCTCTGGTATGCGGTTCTCCGCACACCTAAGGATGGAAAATAAGACATGTCATCATTTTACATATGCCAATTTGCGGCATTTGTGCATGCACTTACTATAGGGCCCACATACTCCCTTTCATATCAGTAGCTTTGGCCAGTGATATGTAAGGACCAGCATTTGCAACATCATACAACATAGAAGCACATTTAGGAAGCATCACACTCAATGCAGCCCAGGCCTCATTCCAGTACAACCAATTTGTGGTCAACTGATCACCAGACTGCTGTGCCCACGCCGCTTGGTAATCTGCTTCGATTTCCCAGGTGACATGAGCTGTGCAGTGCAAATCTTCTGGTGACATAAAATCTGAGGATGGGCGTGTACATTAGTGTGTTTTCAAACCAGCATCACTCTCAGGCCTCTCCCCCACAAACACACTGAGGCACACTTCCTTACACAGAGTCACATTCAACCCAGTCACTTCATCACACCATACCGTCATGTGCAGTTTACACATGATGTCTCTACCGAGCAAGTTATATGGGCAAGTCCTGCTAATTAGAAAAGAGGTAAAAAAAAGAAGTTTGATTATGTTCATATATACATTGTAAAGGTTGAGAAAAAGTTTCTTTAACAACATGCCCTGTGGCACTGAGGGAACATTTTTCATTTTTTTTTTTATCATCTGTACAGATTTGGGCATATAATCAGCAATATTGAAGTGGGGGCCCCTGAATCTACAATAAAAAGAATCTTTTTGCCTGAGATAGACAATAAAACATATTGTAAACTTTCAAATGGTTTTCTTGCGAAAGATTATTTAGTATCACAGAGTAAAGTAGGAAAAATACTTCTTACCCCGGCCAAGCATTCTTCATTGCGACAGAGCATAAAAGAACCTACTTCAGTCTCCTCTCCACCGGCCCCCTCCCCGCTATTTAGCACATTTCAGTCTGCATGAGGTTTTTGAACTTTTAGTTCGGGGCATTGATCTTTCCAATGATCCATTGAATCACAGTTGAAACATCCGCGTTGCTTCCACCGGCCGTTCCCTCGTCCCCGTCCTCTGCCTTTACCCCTGCCCCTTCCTCTGTGGCCGCCTCTCCCCTGCGGGTTAAGTGTTGGAAAACCGGAGTTACGATCCTGTTGTTGTCGATCGTTAAGGGTGCATTGCATCATGGTGAAATTCATATCTTGTGCCTCCCTGTTCTTTTTGAGGCGTTCTTGTTTAAGTCTCTTCTCGTGGTGTTCCGCATGTCTCACCACTTCCTCCAATGTGGCCATTTTCTCCCCGTCCAGGGTAGCTTTGATAGGTTCAGACAGTTCAATATCTAGATTTCTCATGAAGTACATTGGTAAGTGCCTACTGTACGCTGGGTGGGGTTCATTATTGGGCATTTTTGCAGTTATGCCAGAATGTCTCTCAAAGTCTTTTTCTAATCTTGCCAGGAAATTACTCACGGTCTCTCCATCTTGTTGTTTGCACGTAGGAGTCCCGTGCAGCCACAGCGTTGACATAGAGATCGGCAGGGGGTATCGGTGTAGTTGGCAGCACGGGGCTCCTCCGACTGCTCCATTTTGCTGTTCATCGTATGGGGGTGATGCCGGCTTCGGAGGTAATTGATTGTTTTCGGAGAGGGTTTGGGTGTACAGGAGACTGGAAGTGCGACCCACATTGCCAGGTCCACTCAGGTCACATACATCACAGGAGGAAAAAGAAGAAGAGTCACTATAAGGCATTATTTTAAAATACTGCTTATTCAATCTTTCTTCAGATTCTCTAATGAACATATCCATTACTGTTAACAATCTACCTTTATTCTTAGAATGATCTTTCTGTATTATTTTGTCTCTGAGCTCTTTATTTTTAGTTACATTGAAACTTATTTCCCCATATTTTTGTATCAGAGGTATGGTTTCTATCCATCCTCTCCCATAAGTTCTTATTAAACCGGTTTCATCTCCGACAGACAATCCACTTTCCGTGTTCCATTTCGGACGGGGAGCGCTACTTCCCGTGTTTTCCATTATCTACAGGCGGATACAATTCCGTAAGTAATTTTAGAAGAGACCCACTCTTCAATTTCAGGAGAGACCCACTCTCAAACTGTTTACGTCACTTTACTGTAATTTCGGAAGAGACCCACTCTTCAATTTCAGGAGAGACCCGCTCTCAAACTGTTTACGTCACTTTACTGTAATTTCGGAAGAGACCCACTCTTCAATTTCAGGAGAGACCCGCTCTCAAACTGTTTACGTCACTTTACTGTAATTTCGGAAGAGACCCACTCTTCAATTTCAGGAGAGACCCGCTCTCAAACTGTTTACGTCACTTTACTGTAATTTCGGAAGAGACCCACTCTTCAATTTCAGGAGAGACCCGCTCTCAAACTGTTTACGTCACTTTAGATAATAATTGGTATTTACCGTATTATAGCCACTGGTTCGTCTGGATTCCGTCACCTTAGGATCAGAGCCAACGCCCGCGTCCCTTCAGTTGGGGGTTTGGGTCACCTCCTATCTATGGTGAGTTGATCAGACCGTTGACCTGCCCTCAGGTTATTGGAATCCCATCCTCGTCGCCAAATTGTCGTGGAAAAATAATACTAATACGTAGGATCTGTCCATCAGAGATGATTTATTTACTTGTACAAGGACTCAACACATAACGACAGTGAAACGATATGTGAAGAAGTGAAGAATCTCAAATCCTTCCTTCATTATATACTGACATTGAGTTTGTACCACCCCCCCATGCTATTCGATCAAAACAACTCCTTATTAGGTGTAGTTTAGACACTTCTGGGTGGTTATATTTACTCTACTTGTATCCAGGCAGACGATACATAGGTTCTTTAAGCACATCATCACACAAACAAAAACCACACTTGCACCTTGCCATACTTCCTATCCCGAGCTCTATCGAGCTAGACTTCCTGTCCTAGACTTCACCCCACGCAGATGAAAATGTCATGACTGACATAAATCATACAATGAAGAATACAAAAATAATATAAATGCATAAAGAATAAATTTCCATTACAATATATATATATATATGGTGCAGAAGAAAACAGGTGGTGGAAATCATAGACATATAAAAAAATATGGATGTAGTGTCCGTGACGTCACCCATTGGTTTTTGAAGATCATTTTTGAAGCTTAAAGTAGGCTTTGCCTGCCGTCTGCATTTTGGACTTGCTTCATTGCAAATCACTCGCGGATAACCGAAAATGGGTAAAGAGGTGGGACATGGGTGAAGCTAGGGTGGCTGGTTGCTCAAACCACGCCTGCCTTGCTCGATTCTAGTAACAGCAGTGGCAGTTCACCTGTCACTCAAGTGGCCATGCCCTTAATTGTGCAGAACTGTAAGGCTTAATATAATTTAAATGGATGAGTTACAAAAAAATTCACCCCCCTCACAGTTGTCATGAATGGCAAAATTAGCTATACAGACCAAAAACACTTTTTATACCAGGCTGTAAACATATTATTTTCTACTGTAAAGTTGGGCATTTTAACATGGGAGTCTATGGGAATTGACTCCCTTTTGGAGCCAGCCTCAAGCGGCCAGTTGATGAATTGCAGTTTAAGTCACTTCCGTATTGGTTTCATCAGAGAGATCAGTAGCCCCTTGTTTAAAATTCAAGAATGCAGTCTGGGTCAGACCCGCAGATGGTAAGTATCGACTCCAGACCTATTGGTTTTGACTGCAATAAGTGCATAGACTGTAAAAACAATATCATAATAAAATAATTTGTTAAGTTAAAGAAACATAAAATATAAGTTAAACAATTCCAACTTGTTTTTATAAGTTATGTCAACTTATCACAAGTCAAAAATTAAAATAGCAGGCTGAATTGACTTCAATAACCAAGTTGACAATGCATTTTTTTTAACAGTGTACGAAAGTTCTTGATTAAAACACTCAACTTGTGCATTGGGCTAAAGACGGTAACCAGAGGTAAGACATTAATGTTGAGAAGTTTAAAGTACACTCTAAAAAAAACTTGGTTATTTTTAACCCAGCGTTAGGTTAAAAAGGGACGAACCCAAGCCACTGGGTTGTAATTTAACCTATCCTTGTCACGAACGGGATGTAAGGACAGGACGCAAACGCAAGGTTCCAGATAAAAAACATTTAATAATAAAAACACGAGGGCTGACATGGTGAAGACAGAAACTCAGGAACATAACACAGGAAACAGACAGGGTATCAATGACAATAATCCGGCAACCGGTGTGACAGAACAAAGGCATATAACTACAAAGACCATTAAACATAGGACAGGTGTGGTGTATTGGCGTAATGAGTCAATGAGAGTCCCGGTGAGACGGATCAGTGCAATACACAAAACATGTCACGGACTAGCCGTGAAAATCCTGGGTTGTTTTAAGTCATTGTTGGGTTAATTTATAAAAAAAATTTGGGTTAATTTAACCCAGTGGCTGAGTTTGTACCCTTCTGGCCCAATGCTGGGTTGAAAAGGCAGCTTCTTTAAATCAGCACAAAGAAATAAAAGGTCACCTGGTCAGACCCTGCAGAAAGAACAAGCTTTCAAACAGAAGCTATACTCTTACCTGTTCTTATGTACCATTAGCATTGAAGATGACTCCTTATTCTGGTGGAATGCTCTCAAGGAACAGTATCCAAGATTATCTGTACTAGGCAGGAAATACCAGGTTGCATTCATGCAACCAGTTCCCTGAAAGGCTTTTTAACACAGATGGCAAGATTGTCTTTTCTTGCCATTCTGGACTCCTGATGCAGTGCTTCCAGCTGAAAAGATACAGTCCCCAGTGTTACCTTGTCTTGTCCATCTAATGATATTACACAGAGAGTGGGAATGCAAAGCGCACTATCAATGCACAGCTTTATTATTATTAACATTAGTGAATTCTACAAAAGTAAAATTAACCAGAAGCTGCACAGAAATATATATATATTTTTGCCATTATGAACGTAGTTCAATTCAATTAAATTCAATTTTATTTATATATCGCTTTTCACAACTGGTAATTGTTTCAAAGCAGCTCTACATTAATAGAAGCTGGGAAAGAACACATAAAAATCGACAGACAATATAAGTAGCAAAATACAGCGGCTATTAATAAACTTTACAAGCGAGCGTATTAAAGGGATAGTTCGGCCAAAAATGATATTAAACCCATGATTTACTCACCCCCAAGCTGTCAGAGTTGCATATGTCCATCGTTTTTCATACAGACACATTTTCGGATATTTTAGAAAATGTTTTAGATCTTTCAGTTTATTAAATGTTATGTTACGGGGTCCACCCATAGTCCACGACCTTCAAGTCCAATAAAAGTGCGTCCATCCTTCACAAATTAAATCCAAACGGCTCCAGGATGATAAACAAAGGTCTTCTGAGGGTAATCCGCGCGGTGTTGTTGTAGAAATATCCATATTTAAAACTTTATTAACGAAAGTAAATACCTTCCGGTAGCGCCGCCATCTTAGACTCCTCTGTATTCAGGAGAGAGTATTAGCGTAGTGTACGCACTTTTCTTAGTGACGTATGACAAATTCGGAGGGCGGGGGCACAGAGCAGCAGCAGAGTAGCCTCCGTAGGCTGCGTAAGCTCTCATCCTGAATGCGGACGCGACTAAGATGGTGGCGCTACCGGAAGGTATTTATTTTCGTTAATAAAGTTTTAAATATGGATATTTCTACAACAATACCGCACGGATTGCCCTCAGAGGACCCCGTAACATTACATTTAATCATTGTAAGATTTCTAAAATATCCGAAAATGTGTTTGTCTGAAAAACGATGGACATATGCAACTCGGACAGCTTGGGGGTGAGTAAATCATGGGTTTAATATCATTTTTGGCCGAACTATCCCTTTAATAATGTATCGTATACAAGAGTGTGCTAAGTTAAGCCAATGTTGGCTGACTCCCCGGGGTTGAAAACCCCCCTAGGAGAAGAACCTCTTTTTTTAGCCAGCCCCGGACACCAGATCACGTCAGAATATATAAGTTTACTTTGTTAAAGCATCTGTCAGATACAAGGCTCATCAATCGCTGCTAGAGGAGAGCATAAACAGAGTCTTGAGACTGAGGTTTTAGATGACGCAATAGAACAGAGTTTTATTGATGGACAGCAGTTTCAGTTGCATATGCCTCAATGTTCAAACCCCGTCTACCCACACAGGAATTCAGCATGCATTATATCAAAATTGCTTAGCTATAACATCCTTTAGACCTTGGGCTTTGTTTACACACAGACAGAACAGCTCTATCAAACTCCACAAATGTGAGACTGAACCACCATGAAATAATTAATAAGAACATATGATTTATAAATACAATAAATGAATGAATGAATACATGAATGAATGAATAAATGAATGAATACATGAATAAATGAATAAATGTAATAATAAAAATGATAATAATGAAATTGATAATGATAAAACAATATTAAGTAATCAAATACAATAATTAAATGGATAATAACTAATGATTATAAAATTATAATGATGATTACATGAATTATGTAAATAAATGATTAAAGATAAAAAAACAATAAAAACATTCTGCACGTGAGGATCTAAGGTAGGATCCTTCAAATATATGCTCAGTTCCAGACAGGCTAGCTATTGTGGCATTAGTATATTACCCAGATGAGTTATGTGAATGCTTGGTTCTGTAAAGGCTAGAGGCGCAGCGGATGATTGATGGGCGGGGGAACGCGCAAAAAGAACCATGGAGAAGGACGAGACAGGCATGTGCTAATGCAGACCCGCCTCAGTTCAAATCTTATGAAAGAAACCCCTGGTCATATAGTGGTCAGACCACTTTCCACTGACAAGAAGCGATTGTTTCTTTCATATGAAAGGTAGGATTCATGCTCGAATACGGAATTCCCGCAGGGTTTTTAATGCTCATTTGCCCGACGCGGTTTTAATACCATGCGCATTATCTTCCGAGGTCTAGCAGCTTTGCGTCAAGTCAAACACAACTTAAGAACGTCCTCGAGAATGCGCATGGCTGCGTTCTCCGATAACGTTGTCTCTTAGCGCGCTACGAAGATTCAAAAGGTACACCTTAACTACAGGTATACCTTTCCTACGTGTGTTCTCCAAACTATACCTTAGGATGTTGCTTAAGGTAAACCATCTTAAGTTCAACCTTAGCGGGTGCTGTCCATGGTGGAGGTGCTGAATAGGTTGATATCGATTGCTCGACAATAAATTATTCACTTCATGTAATAGGTTTCGCTGCGTTATGAGATAGCCGTGTTCTTTATTAAAGAAACATTTTAGAAATAGTTCAAGTTAAATTTATTAGGAATATCTGGTAAAAATATTTCAAATTGCAAACAACTAAATTCAACCTTCTAAATTTTATATCAAACCCGCGCAAAACCCGCAACTTTATTTCCAAATGTATCATGCATAAACTGCTCCATTGCATGCGCCATGCCTTCACTTGAAATGATAATTTACTATATTAGGGGTTCCAGTAAGTGCGTTGAACAGTGGAATAAAGTGGGTCGTGCAGGTACTTGGCTGTGCATTACACTTAAAATATATAAAAACAAACTGTTGTTGTTCATTAGTTCACGCGTTTATTGTGCTTGGACACTGGATGCGCAAGCAGCGTGGTTACAATGCGGATAAAGCTTAATGAACGCATTTCTGGAGCCTGTCTGTCTACTTCAAATATAACATATAAAAATATATATTATATAATAGCCTTTATAAATATATGGTATGATTGCTTTAGATTTTAGTTTTGATTAGTTTTAATGTGAAAATTTTGTTGACCTTAGGAGACTATACAAGCCGTAATCAAGTGGAGCATTTTATTTTGAATGTTTATAAAGAATATGGCATGCAGTTGCCTCAAAGTTATAAAACGTCAAAAAACTTTGATGCAAAGTCGAATTAACATTAATAATCATAATTAGTTTTTTTTTTGTAACTTTACCCGATTATTTTATGCAACTAAAATACTAAGATTTAACGGATATGAAATGCACAAATGAAATAGTAGATTCGCTGTATAGCTGCCATAGATTCACCAACTCCAACACCCAATATATATTTTTGTAAATAGTTTCTTAAGCCTGTAGCATTTAATAGTTCGCAGCTGATGTCCCATTGGAAAACATAATTAAAAATCTAACAACCATCAATGCAATGATGTCTAATTATGTGAATGTTTTATTCTTTAAATATAAAAATATTTGCCTAATTAAACACGGAGTGTATTGCAACTTTTTTTTTTACAAATATTTAGTTATATAGACTGCAATGTAAGCTTTTATGAAAGTGATGGCCCCTAGTGGAGTCATGTGGGATAAGGTATAGCTAAGAGTGCTCCAGACCAACCTTACGGACGTATGACTTACAGAAGGTATACGTAACTAAGAACGTTTTGGGATACACGTATTAGCGATAAGGTACAGCTTAAGGTACAACTTAAGAACGACGTAGCGTTAAGGTAGTTTCGGAGATCACACCCCAGGTCAGCGAGTGAGTGAGTGAAAGAATAAAGGTCTTATACATCAGGTACCCAGGTCAGGGAAGCTAGAAGACAATAAACGTGTCAAAACTATATAGCCATGGCACTCATCTCATTATAGACCATTTCAAAAGATGTAAACAACACTGGTCCAGAAGCACTTACTGTTTCCGTTTTTTAACACTAGTTAAACGTTGGGATAAAATAAACCAACAGAACATATAAACCTGAATTAACTGAAGTTAAACAAACATCTTAAAGATAATAATATATGTGAAATAAAAAAATAACTGTCACAAACTGTAACAGGAAGTGTTTCTGGACCAGTGTTGTTTACATCATTTGAACTGGTCTATATGCTCATTTAAACTATATACTGTATATAGTTTAATAAAATAATGTATGTTACAAGCAATACATCAATTACAACCTTACTATAGTGAATGTATTTAGCTGCTGACCTCATATTATTTTTGCTTTAAAAGTGCATAACTCGCATGTAAAAATCATTAAACAATTCCATACTGTAAATGTTTCTTAGTTTAAAAAAGCTTTTTATTTTATTAACTTTTTGTTATTGCACTTTAATTGTAAAGATGTTCCTACAATTAAAAACAACTAGTTTGAGATTTATATTTCCTTGTCGCTTTGAACTATACTAGAATCATCCACCTCTCCCCGCTGTAAAAAAAAGTAACTTTTACTCTGAGTAAAGTTAAAATGACTTACTTTTTACTTTTACTTGAGTAGATTTTAAGGCCAGTAACTTTACTTTTACTTAAGTAAAATATTATTAAAGTAACTTTACTTTTACTTGAGTACAATATTTTATTACTCTTTCCACCTCTGTTGATATTCTAGGGATAGTTAAGAGACCAGAATTTTGCGACGCAATGTACGGGATGGATTGTATTCTGATAGTAATTCTCTAAGATACGAGGGTGCGAGGCCATTTTTAGTCTATTCTAGAGGTCATAAAAGTGTGGATAAGCTTCTCTGCATCTGATGCAGACAGCATATGGCGTATTTTTTAGATATTTCTGAGATGGAAGAATGCTGTGCTGCAGATGTTGGAGATATGACTATTGAATGATAAATTGCTGTTAAACACCACACCGAAGTTTTTAACCATGGAAGATGGCACCACAGTGCAGCAATCTATGAGCAACTTGAAATCTGACATATTTTGTTTGGAGTGATTCAGTTAAATAATAAGTATCTCTGTCTTATTGGAGTTTAGCATAAGGAAGTTATGTGCCATCCAGTCACTTATATCGCTAATACACTCTGTTAGTTTACAGAACTTGTGTGTTTCGCTAGGATCAGAGGAGATGTAAAGCTGGGTATTATCCGCATTGCAGTGCAAACGTATGTTTCCTGATGATGTCTCCTAAAGGTAACATATACAACGAGAACAGGATAGGACCTAAAACTGATCCCTGCGGTACGCCGAATTTAATCGGGGAGTGATATGACTCTTCCTCATTTACATAAACAAAGTAATAGCGATTGGTTAGATATGATCTAAACCATGCTAATGCCTGACCACTGATGCCAACATAGTTTTCTAGTCTATTGAGTAAGATCGTGTGATCTATTGTGTCAAAGGCTGCACTAAGGTCTAATAATATAAGGATTGAGATTTCACCACGATCGGATGTTAAAAGGAGGTCATTTGTAACTAAGCAGTGCTGTCTCTGTGCTGGTGGGGCCTGAATCCTGATTAGAACTTTTCATACGTACTTCACGTTATTCACTAAGAATGTGCATAGCTGACTTGCCACTACCTTTTCTAATATTTTAGAAAGAAAAGGGAGATTTGAGATGGGTCTAAAGTTATTAAGATCTCCTTGGTCAAGGTGTGGTTTTTTAATGAGTGGTCTAATAACTGCTAGTTTGATAAGAATGTCAAGAAAAGAACTGGAAACTAAACTCACTGGAACATGAGAATCAGCAGATGAACCCTATTGACCAAACTCTTTAGAGTTGTATGCATTAACAACACAAATGCATCTTTTTCTTTCAGCTGGGGTTATCAGAGACTAGTGATGGCCACCAGCATATGCTGGTGAATGATCTGGTGATGACAGGCATCCTCACTACGGCATGCCCCTTATGGCATTGTTTCTGTCTTTGTTTACACACAACGCTTTCCATAAATGTTACGGCAATGTTACTACAGTAGGTCCCCTTCACAGGAACGATCCCAGAACATTTAGGGGATGTGTTTGTGTTCACTCAGAAGGCCCTCGGACAAGTGCTGTGTCAATGGGGTTTATGTGAGATTACAAATTCTTATAAACAACTGGAATAACTGTTGAAGCAAGAGTCTTTATTAGCTAGAACAGATTGTAATGCAAATAAGAGGCCACGATTGTACAGTAGATGGATTTCAGGGCAGCATCAGGCGATCTGCTCTGAGCAACGAGTGTGTGAGAATGTAATTACTTTTGTCGCTGTAAAAATTTTTTCTGCTAAATGCCTAAATGTAAATGTAATCAAAAGATAAAATATACTTTTTGGTAAGATAGCTTTAAGAGTTTGTGGTCTCATACAGCCGTTGCCTATTTAAGCACTTTACCACACAGTAGAGGTAAAATGAATAGTACCTTAGACCTCAACATTTTCAGATGTTCTAAAAAGATAGCTAAGGGTGAGGTGGCAAACGGTGCAGCACACTTTATTTATTTCATATTGGAAACACATTTTCAAGAAACACAATTTTGTTTGATTTATAAGCTTGTTTCCTCGTGGGGACATTAAAATGTCCCCACAAGGTCACAAAAACACTGGTATTTCTATCTTTGTGGGGACAATTGGTCCCCACAACATGATAATTACCAGGTACATACACACACACACGCACGCACGCACGCACACACACACACACACACACAAACTGCACTAGTGGTCAGATATCCAATTCCCCAGTCTCTCCTTAATGATGAACAAATCCATGACTCCATGAGTCCCTACCTCCATGGCAACACATACACTTCCTCCATAATCTCCTAAAAACTCCCAGAAGGAAATTACAAGGCAGTTAAGAATAGAACTGCAATTGCTCTCTTATTTTATGTTGTGTGGCATGTCTCCTGTACAGATAACAGAGGACCATTTTTATCATGGAACCAAGCATTTATCATTCTATTCTCACTTTAACCATTACATCCATGTGTTAGTACCTTTCATTATGAGGAATTGGCCTTAGTATTAAAATAATATCATAGTATATGTTGCTCATCAACTTAAATGAAGTTTTGGAAACATCTACAGAATTTAAAAAATTCTGAAAATAACTGAGCACTTGTGGAATTGTGTAACAGATATAGCAATTATAGTGATAGATTTGTTGCAGTGTATGTCATCTTGGAGAATGTGCAAACAAACCCAACCTCAAGTTTGTGCTGCAAGAGCTTAACTCTGTTTTAACCATTGGTAAAATGAAAAAAAATGAAAGAAGGAAAAAACCTAATAACCTAATATTTTGAAATGTTTTGTGATCTAAAGTCATGCATGCATTAATGTAAAAATACAGATCAGCAAAGTAAATTCAAATATGGAAGAACATCAATAACTTCTTACCATCTTGGTTCTTGTGTCTTATAACTAGGGCCAAATTCGAGTCTAATGGTAAAAGTGTCATGCTTGTAACCCAAGAGTTGGCAGGTTGCGACTGTGGTGCCCTTGAGCAAGGCACTTTGACCCCACTGCAACCCCAACGCCAACAGGATAGTAATATATGCAGGTTATTTACTAAAAAGGAGCAAATTAAATATAGGCGCAACAGCTGATTTCCATAATGACCAATGCAATCTACTCTGATCTCTGTGATTCCTCTTTTTATGGCAACAATTGCAGCCATTTCAAGTGCAAAATGATTTAAGACATGCTTTTATTCGGCATTAAATGATGGCACAAATACCAGTCATAACACACGCACAAACATTAGTAAATCGCATTGCATGAATAATTTAAATACTCACCTCCCATAAATTTTCATCTGAAATGGAAACTCTGAGAAATGTAATAAGGACATGCAGAACAATAATTTCCACCACTAAAGATAGCTTTAATAGCACTCTTCCAGACCGGTCCCAAATGAAACAGCAGATAACCATGTAGATCTGGATATTGTAATAGAAAACCTAAACAACGTTTGTTCTATCATGCTGGAAGCCGTTGCTCCCATTTGGAAAAAGAGAATCAAAGAAAAAACGCCAGCCCCATGGTATGACCATCATACTGCAGCCCTTAAAAAGGTAGCTAGAAAAATGGAACAAAATTATAGTAGCACAAAGTTAGAGGTATGGCGTGCAGCATGGAAAAAGAGTGTTCAAATAATAAAAAAAAATTCATAATAACCCTCGTTTCCTCTTTAGTACAGTTGTGAAACTGACTAGAAACAAAGAACAAACAGAAACCGATACTAAACTTCAACACAGTAGTAACGACTTTATGAACTTCTTAACCAACAAAATTATGGTTATTAGGTAAAACATTGAAGTTACGCAAGCAGCCACCAATTGTACATTTGACACTATACGAACATTTGGAGGCATTTAAAGCTACTACAATAGAAATGGTAAATGGACCTCATTTATATAGCGCCTTTAACAGACCTATGGCCATCCAAATTCACTCTCTCATTCATACACCAACGGGGGTCTCATCCATGCAATGCGCCATCCAGCTCATCGGGAGCAGCTGGGGCTAAATGTCTTGCTCAAGGACACCTTGACACTTGGTCAGGTGGAGCCGGGATTGAACCACCAACCTTCCGGTTTGTAGACAACCTACATGAACCACTGAGACACTGCCACCCAGAGAAGAGCTCTCTAAATTAGTAACTTCATCCTGTTACTTAAGTAGTGTCAGACCCATTCTTACAGTTTTTCTTGATTGCTAAGACACATATCTTGAATGCTGGTCTCCTTTTCTCTAAACTGTGAACACAAAACCCAATTTTCAAGCTACATTCACAAAACCTTAGACTCTTCTTGCTAAACCAAACTTTGACCTCAAAACAGTTCAATCTGTGCTCAAAACTTAACTACAGTATGTTGTCAAATCTTACCCCGAGTCAACCAAAATTAAAAACACTAGGGAACAGTCACTAAACACTATGTAGAAAAATAAAAAACACAATGCTCAGGACATGAAGCTTGAGAAATAAATGTTTATTGTTTACTGAAGGCTAAATGCATGTTGCAAAAAAAAAAACTGTGCATTTAGCACTTGTACAAAAAGCCAAAACAGAAATCTTATGCAGAACATGGTCAATCACAGTAGCTCTGATTTCATCAGATATTACAGTTCTTTGTCTTCGCTGACCACCTCGACCTCCTCTCACACAAACTCTTCCTCTCAGATTTCTATCCATTGTAGGGCCTCACAAACCAGTGCTCTCTGAACTGGCTTACTGTATATGTTTCTTCATATCATTAGCCACAAGTGTGATCAATTTTAAGTTGTTGTGTTCTAGTGGTGACACTTGTGCTTTTCAGTTTTTACCAATTGCTTACACACGTTTTTTTCAAAACTCTACACACAATTCTCAAAACTGCACACACAAAATGCAAAATAGCACATATCTCCTTCAAAATGCAACACTGCATTCAAAATGCCACAAACACAAACACTCCTTTTATAATAAAACATTTTTGGATATACCATGTAAACACTGCTATTCTAAATCTAAAGCTCTTTGGTCTTTCATAGGCTTATATCTACATTTCAATACAATGTTCTATGGTGAAAGTAATCTGCTGAGAGGGGTAACAAGTACACCGGAAATGCCAATGCAATGTAGAAACAAAAAATATTTATTAGTCCAAATGTTACCGTTGTATACATAAGCATACAACAAAACTATAAACACGTAAACCAAAAGTATATTCTTTACAGTAGAATAGAGTAAATTGTGTGTGGGGTCACGGTCCAGGAATTGCCATGGGGGGTGGGGTCCAGATTGCCAAAACAGGTTATCTGAACTTTGACCTATTTATAGGCCTATCTATACTACTGTAAAGTAAAGCAGTGATTGGTTAGTGATCAGTTAAGCAATTAGTGTTTGCACATGTGAGGAGTGTGTCTGTGTGACCTGGTGAATAAGTGTAGCATTTTGATTGGTTGTGTTTGGAAAACAAAAGCAAGTGACTTCCTCATAGATCTTTGTGTTTTAGGTAGAGAATTGTGTGTAGTGTTTGGAAGAAATTGTTTTATGCAATTGAAAACCGAATCAAAGGCTGAGAAATAGCTTATGGTTTTGAAGATTTGGCTTGTAGTTTTGCACTTTGAGTGAGAGGTTTCAAAAATCGCGTGACACGAAAAGATTTTGTGTGTAAGCAATCGTAAAAAACTGTAATTGTGTTTGACTTGTGTCACCTGTGCTCACCATTATGCAGCACGGGTGCATCACAATGAAAATGTGTTGGCAAGTTGTGTCTAAACAGGTGAAAAGTGCACATGGTTTTGCCAAAAGAGTGACTGATTCAATCAGTGGGTTCAGGCAGAACCTGTAAAAAATACACTTCATGTACGCTAGAAATTCTGTTTAATTTTACCTTGACAGCATTCAAAAAAGTATTCATATTTCTTTGTAATCTAATTACAGTGACCAGTACACAAGGATTAAACATTTCCTTTACACTCATTTTATGAAAAATAGTGCTGAAGAAGAGAGAGGAGAATAGGAACGAGATGAGAAGGAAAGTGCTGCAGAGGGGAGAAGAGAGAATGAAAAAATTAAGAGGAAATGGCTGAAGACAGTAGATGCGCAGAGGGAAGAGATGAGGAGGAAAGTGCTGAAGACGGTAGAGATGAGAAGAAAAGAGGTGAGAAGCATAGTGCTGAAGACGGTAGAGAAGAGAAGGAAAGAGATGAGGAGCAAAGTGCTGAAGGGGGAGATCAAAGGATGAGGAGAAAAGTGCTGAAGACAGTAGAGGAGAGGAGAAAAGAGATTAGGAGGAAAGTGCTGAAGACGGTAGAGGAGAGGAGGAAAAAGATGAAAAGGAAAGGGCTGAAGACAATAGAGGAGAGGAGGAAAGAGATAAGGAGGAATGGATGGAGAAAATAGTATTGCTTTATTTAACCAGGTAAAAACTTTAAAAAATTAAAAATCTATTTAACAGAAGTGACCTGGCCAAGATGAGCAGCACAGTATTGAAGTAAGAAATAAAAGTATAAAATAAACACGTCAGACAGAGTATATACACAACATTAGTACACATTTAAAACATTTAACAGGGTAGCTAGTTTAATGGTATTCTGTAAAGAGTTCCAATCGCTGGGGCTGCATACCAAAATGCTTGTTTTCCAAATTCAGTTCATATAGACTGTACTAAAAGGGTGTACCAATCTTGTGATCGCAAAGAGTAAGCTCCAGAAGGTTTATGTTGAGTAAGAGAACAGAAATATTGAAGCAACTGTCCCAAAATAGATTTATAAACAAAAAGGTACCAGTGCTTACGTCTGCACATAGATAATGACAACCATCCGACTCTGTGATACAATTCACAATGGTGAGTACTATACTTGAAGTTTAATATAAACCTAAGCGCCAGTGGAACAGCAGTGCAAAAGTCAGTTTATATGGTGTATAGATATTAATCAGTTTGTGATCTGAAATTAATTCTTATTTAAGATAGATAAATTAACAGGTATAAGTAATCGTAACAGTAGTAATAACAACTAAAAGACATGAAAAAGTGTAAAAATGAAGGTGGTAGAATAAATTTATGAATTTATTCTCATCAGCAAATAATGGAAAACTGAAGAATACTAAGATAGACAGACAGAGTAATTAGTGCAGTTAAAGGGATAGTTCACCTTCAAATGTCAACATCCTCATGTTGTTCTAAACTTTTTTTCTGATGAACCCAAAAGAAGATATTTTGAGAAATGATGGTAAGCACACAGTTGACAGTACCCATTAAATTCCAGTATATTTTTTATTCCTACTATGGAACTCAGTTGTCACTATCAGCTGTGTGTTTACCATCATTTATCAAAATATCTTCTTTTGTGTTCATCAGAAAAAAGAAATTCATACAGGTTTAGAACAACATGATGACAGAATTTTCATTTTAAGGTGAACTATCTGTAAAGATTCAATCTTTGGGCTGTTGTTCCACTCCTGGCCTGCAGGGGGCGCCCCATTAAAGCTTCCTTGTTGGACACCCTCCTCATCTCCAGATGGCACTGTAACCCCAAGCTCAGTGCTCACCACGCCTGCTGATGGCAATATTGTGTGTGATTGTTCTCTCCTCATTAGCTTGATTTCTTTCACCTGTGTCTTGCCCTTTATAAGAGTGCTTGTTCTTTGCCATCTTGTTCAGTCTTGAGCCATAGTACCCCAGGCTACAGATCTCCGGACAATAATTTGTATCTCATTGTACCTTTTTGACCCTTGTGTCTATTTTGTGTTTCACTGTTTTACGGAAGCTCTGCTATCCTAGTTTTTTTGTACTTTATTCCTTGATTTCTCAAGTAAAGACTATTTTTATTTTCTGGAAACTGAAGTCTCTCGACTCATTGCTCTTCTGCTATTGGGTTCCACTGTCTGGGAGTTAGCTCAGCAGATAACACGCCACGCTTAGAACACCAGAGACCTGGGTTCAAACCCAGCCAAGGTCAATCACATTACACTATCCCTTTAAAACTTAATGCTCAATATTTATGTAAATAAAAACTATTTGTTGAAATTAAAAGGGTGTACATACTTTTAATATATTTTTTCCTTTGGAAGATATCAGCAAATCCCGGGAAGAACCACCTGTGCAGCCAGTGATGAATATGTACCTAAGAACTCTGATGGGGGGCCGCAGGAGGAGCTTCAAGGCTGCCTGGTACCAAATCCACCCCTGGCTTGAATATTCCAAGCAGTCAGACTCTGTGTTTTGTTATGCATGTAGGCATTTTAGCCCTCTCAAAGTCGTTTTTTGATTCAAAATTGGGTTTTAACAATTGGAAGAAGGCAACTTACAAACAGGGGGGATTTGCAATTCATGCAAGGTCTGAGCGGCACAAGCAAGCAATGATTACATGGAGAGACTATCAGAAAGCTGTAAATAGTAATGCAACACTGGTAAATGCCCTAAACAAGGAACACAACAAACAGGTTCAAGAAAATCTGAACTATATTAAAACAATAGGAGAAATACTACTACTTACAGCCACACAAAACATTGCACAAAGAGGACACGGTGAGTCTGCAGAATCAGATAATAAAGGGAACTTCATGGCAATCTTAGAAACAATAGCATGACAAAACTGTGCAAAAAAGGTTGAGTTCCATTCATAATGCAAAATATACCAGCAAAGGGATTCAGAATGAGGTTCTGAGTTGTTTGGCAGACATGGTTCAAACAAAAATTATAGAAGAGGTGAAAGACAGTGAGGTCTATAGCATAATGGTAGATGAAACAAAAGACATAAAAAAGGAGCAGATATCTCTAGTACTCCGGTACTATTTCAGTGGAGCTGTCCATGAGAGCTTTCTCCACTTTGAATCAGCTGATCGACTAGATGCAGCAGGGCTTACTGACAAAATCATACACCTGTTGGAAAGTCATGGTCTTGAATACAAAAACAACCTAGTAGGCCAAGCATATGACGGTGCTTCAGTTATGAGTGGTAAGCATTCAGGTGTCCAGGCACGCATTAAAGAACAAGCAAAGCATGCCTTTTACATTCACTGCAATGCACACTGTCTGAATTTGGTTTTAGTGGATACAGTCAAAGCTATCCCTGAGGTAGGAGAGTTCTTCTCCTTACTAGAAAGACTGTATGTCTTCACATCTGGGTCATATGTGCATCAAAAATGGCTTAGCATACAGAAAGAGATGTACCCAGGTGTACCGGCTAGAGAGCTTCAGAGGCTAAGTGACACTCACTGGGCATGTCGATATATGGCTCTACATACTATTATGGATAGATTGCCTGCCATAAAGCGAGTCCTACAAGACATAGTCCAAGAACACAGTGGTGACAGATCTGTTGAGGCTAGAGGTCTGCTTGCACAGATAGTTTTACAGTTTATTGTGTGTCTTGTTACCCTCCATAAAGTGTTTGGAGAAGCAAAATTTCTATCAGATATGCTACAGTCTTCATCACGTGACTTGTCAAAGGCTGTTGATTTAGTTGAAGCCTTAGTTCAGACTTTGAATGACTACAGGGAGGAGTCATTTTTTGATGACCTATGGAGTGAAGTGTTGAACACAGCTGAGCAATGTGATACTGCAGTACAGCCCCCTGCAAAACGACCCAAAAAGCTAAGCTCTCAATTTAGTGCAGACTGTGTACTCAGTACAGTGGGTCAGAGGTCAGCTTCAGAACGAGAAAAGGATAGTTTTCGTACAACCTTTTTCTACCCTGTTTTAGATCAGATGCTCAATGAGCTTAACAGAAGGTTTTCTAGCAAAAACTGTGAAATAATGACTGACATCCAAACTCTAAACCCTACAAGTGATGTGTTTCTCAAAGAAAAGTCCCTGTTTCCATTTGCTAGAATGTATGAATCAAATATTGAGGACTTGGGGTATGAACTGCATCAGTTCAGAAGAATTTTAGAAAGGAAAATACAGAGTGGCATGCAGCAACCCTCCAGTCTAGTAGGGCTGACATTATTCATTGAACCTTATAAAGAAGTTTTTTCAAGCTTTTTAAACTATGCAAGATAGCTGTTTCACTCCCTGTTAGGACTGCTTCTTGTGAACTGAGTTTTTCTGCTTTAAAACTGGTGAAAACATATCTCAGCTCCACGATGTCAGATGACAGATTAATCAATTTAGGTGTTCTAAGTATTGAGTCAAGTAGGGCAAAGGCCTTAAATCTAGATGAATTTGCTAATCTTTTTGCAAAAAGCCACAAATGTCCTTATGCTCCGTCTCAGCAGTATCCGAGTGCAAGTTTCACCCCCCACCACGGAGGAAGAATGGTGGAACGCACTCGCCGACCTAACTTCCCTCCGGCAACAGGGGCAACCTGTGCGAAGTTTTGCGAAGACTTTCTGGTCACTTTCGCATGGCCTGGACCTCAGTGACTCGGAACTGAAAGTCTATTTAAATGAATGTCTCGACGAACCCGTGCCGCAGCAAGAGGTGGACGGGCTGCGAATACTGGATTTCTGGGGCTTCGTCGGTTACCTGCACAACCGTAGCCGATGGAATTTGTGGGAGTTCCCCGCCGAAAGACCCGCAGAGACTAAAAAATCACTCGAGCCTGTCATCAGTAAGCCAGCGCAATGCTCACGTCATCGGCAACGGAGGAAGAGACCCAAGACTGAGCAATCCGCTGTAAACACGGACGTTGTTCTCTCGAGTTCTGTGTCCCCTGTGTCAGCGTCCGCGCACAAGATGGCCGCTACGTCATCCCACTCCATGCCTCAGTTTGCTGTTGTTAAACCTGCCCCAGTTTTCGAGTTTCCCACATCCATACCAGCTCCGATTTATCAGAAGGCCAACATCATCACTGTTCCAGCTGTTAAAGGTGCAGTAGTTACACCTACACCCATTGTCAAGATGGCTCCCATACCCGAACAAACTCACAAAATGCCTGCCACACCCACTCCTCCTCACCAAACTACATTGATGAACTCTCCAGCACTGCCAAGGTTCCGATGTCTCATCGCCAGCCTGTTGGATGCCCCATTAGTATCTGTACGGGTGGCTGGAGTCCCTCGTCCTGTGGTCTCCAGCTTCGTAATACCCACTGAGTCTAGTGAATCTCTTGTGCCGAGTGAATCTCCTGTGCCGAGTGAATCTCCTGTGCCGAGTGAATCTCCTGTGCCGAGTGAATCTCCTGTGCCGAGTGAATCTCCTGTGCCGAGTGAATCTTCTGAGCCGAGTGAATCCCCCGAGTCTTCTGAGCCGAGTGAATCTCCCGAGTCTTCTGAGCCGAGTGAGTCCCCTGGGTTCTCTGAGTCCCCTGAATCTCCCGAGTCCCCTGAGCCGAGTGAATCTCTCGAGTCCCCTGAGCCGAGTGAATCTCCCGAGTCCTCCAAGCCGAGTGAATCTCCCGAGTCCCCCGAGCCGAGTGAATCTCCCGAGTCCCCCGAGCCGAGTGAATCTCCCGAGTCCCCCGAGCCGAGTGAATCTCCCGAGTCCCCCGAGCCGAGTGAATCTCCCGAGTCCTCCGAGCCGAGTGAATCTCCCGAGTCCTCCGAGCCGAGTGAATCTCCCGAGTCCTCCGAGCCGAGTGAATCTCCCGAGTCCTCCGAGCCGAGTGAATCTCCTGAGTCCTCCGAGCCGAGAGAATCTCCTGAGTCCTCCGAGCCGAGTGAATCTCCTGAGTCCTCCGAGCCAGAGGTGGGTAGTAACGAATTACATTTACTTCGTTACATGTACTTGAGTACATTTTTTGTGTAACTAGTACTTTTAGAGTAAATTTAAGGATAGGTACTTTTTACTCTTACTCAAGTACATTTCTAGTGAAAAAACTGTACTTTTACTTCGCTACATTCGGCGGCGTTACTGCGCTACTTTCAAATGGTAATAATTAATGAATATATATATTTTTTTAAGTTTATAGGGCGTGTTCGAAAGTTTCGCGAGACAGGCTGCGTCACCCTTTAGCGCGCGCGACCGCGCGGTCACCCTTTAGGGCGCGCAACCGCGCGTAGATGATAGGAGAAGCAGATGAGGGCGCTTGTGCGTTGTGCGAGATATCGGAGGCAGATCATGCATGGCGGCTTCAAGTTCGGTCTATGTTTTCACTCCAAGAGGTCAAAAAGAATAGTTTCATGATGCGATGCATGCTTTGTTCAATGAACGAGCTGACATCTCAGCTTACAGGAATTCAAGATCCAACCTGAAGTAAGTGTCTCAGTAATGTCTATTTGAACACTATTAATGGTCATTTCACACACTGTCCGAGTTTTTTTGCCATATGCACTCTTGTGCAAGCGATGACAAAACCTAGTGTAAGTTAAACCATACAAACAGCACGTTCATCTGCACATTTCAGTATAATTTCCCCACAACTAAACAAACTGAACAGCAAAATGTAAGGACGTCTTGCATTTATAAACAAATCCGGACACCTCACTAATGTGTAGAAAATACATTCAAATAAAAACGGGATTGTATTTTATTTAAATCCTTCCTAAAGAATGAATGAATAAAAATAATGGAATAAAGTTTGATTTTAAAGAAAAATTTATTATATATTATACTAAATGTAGAGTTGATTTGCACAAACAGATCAGCATATGAAATTCTAAAATGATCATTTTTATTAAGCTCGTGTTAATGTTCAGTAATTGCACTTTAATGGCAATGAAAATAACCTATTCATATAAAAACATGATAACAAACAGACACACACGTTCTTTTTTGTTTACTGTTTGCATGTTAAGAGTTAACCGACAGAAAATATCTGTGTGTGTTTGAGATTTTTTCTCAAATGACACGTTATGTGATAATGTACCCATTGCAGGACTGAGATAGGCTGCTTTACTTGTATATAAGCAGAACAATGAGACTTTTAAGGAGAGGTTTTTGAAAACCCTCCAAGTAGTCTGAAATTCAGTGCTTTTGTGCTACTTCTCTATCAGATCGGAAGTAACGAGTAACTAACTACTTGAGTAGTTTTTTCATCTAATACTTTTTTACTCTTACTTAAGTAAATAATTAGATTGATACTTTTACTTTTACTTGAGTACATTTTTGTATAAGTACTTGAACTTTTACTTGAGTACAGATTTTGGGTACTCTACCCACCTCTGCTCCGAGCCGAGTGAATCTTCTGAGTTCCCCGAGTCCCCTGAATCTTCTGAGTTCCCCGATTCCCATGAATCTTCTGAGTTCCCCGAGTCTTCTGATCCTCCTGAGCCGAGTGAGTCTCCTGTGTCTTTTAAGTCCCCCGAGTCCCCTGAGTCTTCTGATTCCCCTGAGTCTTCTGATTCCCCTGAGTCTTCTGATTCCCCTGAGCCGAGTGAGTCTTCTGATTCCCCTGAGCCGAGTGAGTCTTCTGATTCCCCTGAGCCGAGTGAGTCTTCTGATTCCCCTGAGCCGAGTGAGTCTTTTGATTCCCCTGAGCCGAGTGAGTCTTCTGATTCCCCTGAGCCGAGTGCGTCTTCTGATTCCCCTGAGCCGAGTGAGTCTTCTGATTCCCCTGAGCCGAGTGAGTCTTCTGATTCCCCTGAGCCGAGTGAGTCTTCTGAGTCCCCTGAGCCGAGTGAGTCTTCTGAGTCCCCTGTGCCGAATGAGTCTTCTGAGTCCCCTGTGTCGAGTGAGTCTTCTGAGTCCCCTGTGCCGAGTGAGTCTTCTGAGTCCCCTGTGCCGAGTGAGTCATCTGTGCCGAGTGAGTCATCTGTGCCGAGTGAGTCCCTTGTGCCACATTGGTCAGCTAGAGTGGCCACCGAGATGCCCCAGAGACTCTTTATTGTCACCAAGACTATGGCCAGTGCTGAACTCTCTGCAGATCCCAAGATGGCTGTCCCCAAGCTCCTTGCCCTCACTGTCTGGTCCGCAATTACTATAATTGAACTCACTGCCCTGCCTAACCTGGCCCAGAGGGCCTCTCTCTGTTGTTTCCCTCTACCCAGGTTCCTGATACCACCAGCACCACCTTGGTATCCAGTCCCTCCCTGGGCTTTTGCTCTGCCGGCTCCTCCCTGGGCCCCTGCTCTGCCAGCTCCTCCCTGGGTTCCTGCTCTGCCGGCTCCGCCCTGGGTTCTTGCTCTGCCGGCTCCGCCCTGGCTGCCTGCTCTGCCTGCGGCTTCTCCTTGGTCCCTGTCTCCGCCTGCGGCTCCGCCTTGGTCCCTGTCTCCGCCTGCGGCTCCTCCTTGGTCCCTGTCTCCACCTGCGGCTCCGCCCTGGCCCTTGGACTTTCATGGCCTTGGCCCACCATCCCTCCCCCGGGTCCACCTCCATGCCACCGCCCACCTGGACTGATAGACTTTGAGTGTTTTCTGGTGGGCGTCTGGAAGCCGCCCTTTTGAGGGGGGGCTATATAACGTGTCCCTGTTATCTGGTGTTTTGGGTTTATACTATGTCTCTGTGTACCTGTGTTTCACCTGTGTTCATGTATACCCTTGTTCCCTGTTGTATCTCCCTGTGTTAATTAGTGTCTCCGCCCCCTTGTTTGTTACCATGGATATTCATTGTGATCATGCTTCTCCCCTTGTGTGATGTCCTAGTTACTCATTGTTTCTGCTCTGTCATTGGTCATTGTCTTGCATTTATACCCTGCCTGTTCATTCTTGTTTGGTCGTTCGTTGTTAGATGTCGCTAGTCCCTTGTGTGTTCCCTAGCTCTTGTTTTTGCCTATTTACTTGTATATATTGGAATAAACTGCATTTGGATCCGCATCTTGCCTCATCCTGTCTTACCTGGTTCTCACCCGTGACAATATGTAGTGTAAATGTAAAAATATAATTAAAATGTAAATAGTGACTGAGACTGAATATGTAATGCAAAAATATAATTAAAATGTAAATAGTTACTGTGACTGATACTGCATATGTAATGCAAAAGTAAAAAAATATAATAAAAATGAAAATAAGTTCTGTGACTGATACTAAATATGTAATGAAAATGCAATTACAGTTAATGTAACTAATACTGAATGATGTAAGGCAAATGTAAAAAAGTTGAAATGCAAATACATTGTTGAATGATTATAAACATGGTATTTTGCCTGTTAATGCCTTTAGTGCAGTGCAGAAAATGATATGACAAGAATAAGGTCTAAATGTAACTGGCCCCTCTAACAATACAACTGGCCCCAGATTGGCCCCCCAGTTGAAATGGTCTAGAACCGCCACTGCTAAGCGCACCATGATATAAAATATCCAAAGAACTTAAAAGTTTGTCAGTTGCTGATTTATACAAAATATATCCGTAATCAAGGACTAATTTTCTTTTTGCTTCGAAAGAAAAGCTAGATTTATTTTTAAAATAAAACCCTAATTTTATTTTTTATTTAGTCCTTACTCGCCCAATGTGAGATTTAAAAGACAGGGAATCATCCAACATAAAACCAAGGTATTTATATTCTGTCACTACCTCTATTATAGTGCCCTTTTGGGTTTTAAGAGATGTTTGATTTGTCACTTGCTTTTTTGATCTTAAACAGAACATTACTTTAGTTTTAGTCTCATTCAAAGTCAAGTTTAAATCATAAAGCCTTCGCTGCACGTCGTCAAAAGCAGGTTGTAGCAACGACACTGCAAGATGTAATTTAGGAACACTACAGTAGAACACAGTGTCGTTGGCGTAGAAATGAAAATTTACATTAGTTATATTAGCATCGAGATAATTAATATAAATGATAAAAAGTTATGGCATAAGATGATTGGAATCAGCAAAGTTGTTCTCCAGTTTTCGTGCCGCATTTCGCTTTCAGATAGTTGATTCCACAAAAAGACGAGACTTTCAGTAAGCTGAAATACGCCTTTCTTGTCCACACATTCATGGCTGATCTACAACCCTCCACGTGAGACTCTTTTGTCTGCCAGATTACGCACTCCCTGTGGATCTGTCAATTCATAGCCGTCTTATACACGGACTTCTCCGTTCAATGAGAAACTCTTTCTGAGCTGTCCTCCTTAAAAGCGGCAGTTATGAGTGGACAAGACGTGAAAATGCGTTACGAAAGAAACACAAGCCACCAGTCCAGTAGTGCAAATCACAGAGATGACAAGCTCGAACAATCTTAACACAGTCATGTACGGGCCATCAGTTTAATCACTCTCTTCGTTAACTCTTCCACACCATCTGTTTGCGCATCCAGGCTAAGAATTCCAGCTATATTTGTCCACTAATTTCATAACATTCTTAAAATGAATTAAAAGTAAGAGCTTAAAAGGAAGAAAAAATTAATAATAATTAAACAAACAGAGAGACTAAAAAAAGTTACTGATACTGCTGTGCCATCTTGGAAAATAGGAGAGAGGATTAAAAAAGACCTTCAAGGGAAATGGACACGAAAATTGTCTTGTCTTTGAAAATGAACAGAAAGTGAAATTAAGATAACCTTTAAATTATTTGGAACTGTGATGGAATTTCAGTTTTTGAAAGCAATACCTAGATTTGGCCTATTCAGTGTCATATCATATAGCTACTACCATTGTCAAGCAAACATAGAGTATGTATGTCATGCGTATTGTTTGGTGCAACTAAGCCAAATATGCCAACCATTTTGACTCAATTTGTATCGGTGTAATGATTGGTGAGATAAAAGGCAGGCAGAGGCAGCAGATCCATATTAAAACAACACAAAACAAGGCAAGCAAACAGAAAACAATATACTCCATGGAACAGGGAACCAAACCCTTACTTCCTTCCTTCCCTCCCTCCCTCCCTCCCTCTGGCTAGACAGTAAGCACCATGACAAAGACTGGTACTGGCCCCAAAAAAGTATTGTAAAGAGCTGCTTGCTGACGAACCACCAGTAGAGATCACAAGGACACCAAGATCAACCAATGACCAGAAATTCTGAAAAGTGTCTGAATGGAGATAATTGTTGCTGTTTTATTCATGACCAGTTTCAAATGGGATTTTAGTTTTCATATAAGTTTTTGATAGATTCTTTTACACGATTTTATAAACGTTTGCCAAATTAACATGGCACCGCAGGCACATCACAAATTTGTGCTGGATTTTAAAAGTTTATATGGGCCTGCAATTGTTTCTTTTAATGTGCATTTACTTATTCAATTGACAGCAAGTCTGTGCAACTGGGGACCATTGGGGACTACCAGTCATTTAATGGGACTCTGCTTAGGTTTTCAATGGTGCTACACATGTGCCCACACAGATATTGAGAATATTTCTTAGATGGAGGAGCCTATCCATAAAAGGTGAGAAGATCATGGTCACAACAAGTGAGAATACCAATAAACTTTTTAACAAAGTAGCTCTAGACTTACAAATAAGTTTGGGGAGTTTCAAAAACATGTACAAGGTTTTAGCTGCCCTATAAAAGAGTGCACATCTGTGTTACAGAAAATGGCCATTGAACATTTTTCTGGTGTGACAGTTCAAGTTTTTTTTTATAAACGGTGCATTTCTAAAGGTGATGTTAATCATTTTTACAGTAAAAGCACACTTACAATAAGAAATAACTCAGTTGTTCAGTTGAAAGATGAAACCCTCTGTAAAGTCATGGGTCTTGTGGCTTTTCAATACCTCCAAATTCCAATGCACATATATCTTGTTTTTGTAAAGAAGCTTGCAAGAATTGGAAATTACCTTTGCAAAATATTTAACTTAATAGATCCTCTACATTTGTGACAGAAATGCATGACACAAACAATGTATTTGCTATCTATCCTTATTCACTCCAAAGAAAATGTATCATGATCAATTCAGTCACAAAAGCCAAATGTATGTTATTAAAATGCCAAACAATATTGAAAGGGACAAATTGTATTTCTTTACTTACAGGCTGTTATTTAAGTCTGTACAGTACTGAATTTCTCTTTATTAAATCTCTTTTGTATAAAATGATAAATTAGTAATGTTAAAATTAGTAAAGTAACGAGAGATATACTTGCTCTCAATAACATTATGCAATTTAATTGAAGTCCTTTTTGTTTTTTCACACTTTTGATTTTATAAAGAATACTGCATATGTGAACTTCATGTCAGTGTTGTGTAAAGAATAAAATCTGCATTTAAAATGATTAAAAATGTAATTTTTATATTTATGTTTCCAGTAGTATACTAGTAATCTTTGTTGTATAAATATGTGATTTTTCTTTTAAATATCATCATCTGTTCTAATAAAACAAAATAATAATACAAAACATATATTTTATGACAAATATATTTTTCTAAAGACACACACCAAATTTTTATATAGTTTCAAACGCACTGTAGATAGAAATTAGAACTGAATCAGTAAACTTTCTTACAGCAAACTGTATTTCAATGTAATGTTTACTTTCTCCTAACTGCATGTTTAAAAGCTGCACTACTTTACAACTTATTACACTGTAAAAAGTCTTTGTAAATGTAAGGCAGCAAATGAATTTTAAAGTGGAGTGCAAAAAGTTACTCTGAGTGCATTTGAAAGAGCATGAAAAAAGTACAATTATGGGGTATTTTTACTTACTGTAGTACAAAGTGGATTTATTTAGCATAAAATAAATGCATTTCAAATACATTTCAGTATGTTTTTTTTTCACTAGGGTGTACTGTAAATGATTTTGGATGCATTCTATGATTGTGCCCAACTGAATCAAAATTTTTATATAGCACAAACAGCAGATTTATCAAAGTCATATACATTTACTGTAGGAATTCATGGGGCTAAGTTAAGAAAGAATTTAAATTTTCAGTGAACTATTTCTTTAATGCGATCCGTCCCATTAAACATCTTTTTGCAGTATCTCTAATTACACAGTCATGCAAAACATCTCTGTTTTTAAGACCCACCAGGAGCTCTTGCTCAGTGGTAATAACTGCAAGTGATGACAGCCAACGTTTGTTCCTGGACCACGTTGTGATTCTTTGTAGTGCAAAACAAATCTCAGGGAGTCCCTGAGAATTGGTTTACTATAACTGTGTTGTGTGTAGGTAGTATTTGTCCATAATTGGTGTCTAATGCTTTGCTGTCACTGTGAGATTGTATAAAACAAGGCCAGCTAGAAGATCTTGACATACAAAAAAACTACACCGACCAGGTACAAATAAGCGCTTTTATTGGCTGGTTAAAATGACAATGTCAGAAATAAAATTGCATTGTTGTGGCATTAATTGGAAAATTGTAAAGGATTTAATTGTGCTAAGAATTTGGCATTGATTTTTGTAAGTTATTTTGCCTGCCCTTTATAGCAAGGATATTTGTTATCCAACCGTAACAGTGGATAGCAACATATCCAGGAAAAATACTTTGTTGAAAAATACAATAAACCAAATCCAAATAAGTATCTGGCAAAAGTGTACAGTTTATCCACTGCCCAAAGAATCCTGGCATGTATGTGTTTTATACAAGTTTGAGTTCGACTCCAGAAGTGGTCATTGCCTATTAACTGTCTGCAATACAATGCTGAAACTGTGGGGTTCACAAAATCGAATATAAAAAATTCTAGCGTGCCCTTAATGTATAGGCTTACTATTAGTGTCACATTACTCCACTGAATTGAGTCAGTTTATTTACTTTGAAAACCTGAATACAAATATTAGACTTGACGACAATTAAACATGAGACTTGCTGACAGCTGTCAGGGTTTTGTGTTGCATTTAGTTCTGTTCATTGTTAATCATCTTATAGTTAATTTGTTATCTCATTTCATTATTATTAGTCTCACCTGTTTGATTATTAGTTAAGTTCTTACACCTGTGTTTAATTAATTTGCTCACCCTTTATATTCTGCCCTCATGTGTCTTTGCCTGGTCAGTCGTTGAATGTGCATGTTATGTGAAGCTCGTCATCGTCATCGTCATCGTCATCGTCATCGTCATCGTCATCGTCATCGTCATCGTCATCGTCATCGTCATCGTCATCGTCATCGTCATCGTCGTGTGTATTGAATAAAGTTCCAGAGCATATATATAGAATCCTGTTTCCTCGTTATCGTTTGTATTAGTAGAGTTAGAGTACGTGACAACAGCAGATTGACACAAACAAAGTCAAACAAAGACAATGGCCAACATTGGGGTATATGTACAGAAATCAATCAAGGTAACAAGACACACCTAAACACAACAATGGGTTACATGAAAACACTACAATGTATATGGACATGGACTACAAAAAGTTAATAATAAGCTAAATAAAACGTACAAACTTAAAAAATAAAAAACAATTAAAAAATAGTCGTAGTGTAAGGTGTGTTCTAGTGCAGTGTTTCCTAAAGTAAATTTGTATCTGTTATCCTGTAATCTGGCTTTTTTTCTGGAAAATCATAATTTTTTTTTTTCAGATTGACCGTCAGGGCCCAGTTTTGACAGTATTTCTCCAGCAGGTCCAGGTGTTGCTGTAAACCTTGTGCAGTGTCTGACAATATCACCAGATCATCTGCATACAGAAGAGCTTTAATCTCTGAGTTGTTTAGGATGAGACCGGGTGTGCTGGATTGTTCCAGTAACACTGCTAACTCATTAATATATAAGTTAAACAGAGTTGGACTCAAGTTACAGCCCTGTCTCACCCCACGCCCTTGACTGAAAAATTCTGTTATTTTGTCACCGATTTTAACTCCGCACTTCTTTTCTGAGTACATGGATTTAATGATGTCATATACTTTTCCTCCTATGCCTGATTGTAGAATTTTATAGTATAAGCCGTCGTGCCATATCGAGTCGAATGCTTTTTTAAAGTCAACGAAACATGCATAAACTTTGCCTTTGTTTTTATGATGAACGTGTTGATTGACAAGCGTCTGTAGTGTGTAAATGTGGTCCGTGGTGCGGTGGTTTGGTAAAAATCCAATTTGACTTTTACTTAAAACGTTGTGTTTGGTAAGGAAGGCCTGAATCCGAGAATTTAAGATACTACAGAAAGTCTTCCCTAGATTACTATTTAGACAAATGCCTCTGTAGTTATTGGGGTCAAATTTGTCTCCGCTCTTATATAGCGGGTGTATTAAACCTGTACTCCAGGTTTCAGGAAAGTGTCCAGTTTGTAGGATTAAATTAAACATTTTTAAAAGTGCCTCTTTCATTGCTGCAGGACTGTGTTTCAACATTTCTGTTCTGATGTTGTCTAAACCACATGCCTTTCTGGGTTTTAATTTCTTTAATGCTTCTTTTAGTTCTTCTAAGCTAATCGGGTAATCTAAAGGGTTTTGGTTGTTTTTAATGATGGATTCCAATTGTTTTAGTTTGGTTTGTACATTTTTTGATCAGGTGTAAGACTATCTGAGGAGATTTCCACGAATAGGTTTTTAAAATAGTCTTTCCATAGTTCTCCATTTTGTATGGGTATGTCCTGGTTTTGTTTTTTGTTTAGACTATTCCATTTTTCCTAGAATTGATTATTATGAATTGAGTCTTGGATTTCTTTGAGAGTATAATTGAGGTGTTGTTGTTTTTTGTAGTGAATTGTATTTTTGTAATTCCTTCGCAATAGTTTTGTCTGATTTCTGGTTTGTGTGGATCTCTGTGTTTTTGATTGGAGAGTTGTCGGAGACGTTGTCTTTTACTTATACATTCATGATCGAACCAGATTTCATCTCCAGATTTTACTTTAGTTTTTTTGTTTGTACGGAGTAGGTTCGCTTTGATTGCGCATCTGTCAGGATCCGTCCGAAATCATCTGTTTTATTACATCTAGTCTTTGTGTTCGGGGTCCTGGCAGTACCATGTTATATGTGGGAAATGTGTGGTTTTTGTATTGGTTTATTCTGACCACACATTTCCCAGGTCTCGTCACTTTTTCCCCGATCCCTTACTCGTGATTATTTTCCAGGTGTATGTAATTTACTTTCTACCTATTTAAGAGTCCTTGTGTTTGTTGTCCAGTGCGCGTTCGTCTTGTTACATTCCCTGTCGTGTTCCAGAGTCTTGTATTTGTGAGTATCAGTACATTCAGTCTAGTTTGTTGTTTGTAGTTAAATGTTGATTCATGTTTAGTTTTATGTTAGTTTAGTGTAGTGTGATCCTGTCCTGTTTTACCCCCTCGTGGGTCTTTGTTTTTCCCCTCTTTGTCAATAAATTATTATTTTGTAGTCTGTCTGCATTTAGGTTCATTTCCTGGTTTAAATCCTCACATTACGAACGCGCCAAAAAAGAACCCAGCAGACATGTACACCGGTACTCGCCTGGTGAGACGGGGAAAGGGTTCCCGTCCCGCATACGAGTCGGGTTACGAGTTTCATGACCCGCTCGTATGCGGACCCCAAGTTAACGCCAGGTGGAACCCGACCCGAACCGCCAAACCCCATCGACTCCAGTCCATCCGAGAGGGACGAACCGTAGGGATGTGGGGGTTCGGCGACCCTGAACTTTCTCCTCCGGCTCCAGAGAGCCGCTCCCGACCTCTGTCCCTTCGAGGGAAGCGTGAGAGGAGGATCTCCTGGGAGTCTTCGTCTGGGGGGTCCTCCTCCGACTTAAGAGCACCACCTCATCCACTTACTGCTCCGCGACCTCGAAGGAAGAACAGGAGGAAGGGGGATCTTGCTCAGCCGCCGGAGCGCCCAGAGCCGCCGACGCAGCCGCCGGAGCGCCCAGAGCCGCCGACGCAGCCGCCGGAGCGCCCAGAGCCGCCGACGCAGCCGCCGGAGCGCCCAGAGCCGTGTTCGACGCCAGCGCGCCCCCAGCCGTGTTCGACGCCAGCGCGCCCCCAGCCGTGGGCGCAGCCAGCGCACCCCCAGCCGTGTTCGACGTCAGCGCAACCCCAGCCGTGTTCGACCCCAGCGCAACCCCAGCCGTGGGCGCAGTCAGCGCAACCCCAGCCATATTTTGCCATTTTTGGCCATGAACCGTCCAGAACTCTCCCCAAGTTTACCCAGACTCCTTTCCCACCCTCCCACCCTGGACCACCCCCTTTGAACTCTTGTGTTCCCCCACCCCCCCCTCCCTTGTTTGTTATTTTTATTGTCCCACCCTAGTCCTGTCATAGTTTTTTCCTGTTTGCCCTTGTTAGTCTTTGTTATTTTTTCGTGGGTTATGTCTTGTATGCAGTCTGTTTTGTCCCGTGTTTAGTGTTCCCCTTGAGGAGCGTCTAGTAGCCGCTCTTTAAGGGGGGGCTACTGTCAGGATCCGTCCGAAATCATCTGTTTTATTACATCTAGTCTTTGTGTTCAGGGTCCTGGCAGTACCATGTTTTATGTGGGAAATGTGTGGTTTTTGTATTGGTTTATTCTGACCACACATTTCCCAGGTCTCGTCACTTTTTCCCCGATCCCTTACTCGTGATTATTTTCCAGGTGTATGTAATTTACTTTCTCCCTATTTAAGAGTCCTTGTGTTTGTTGTCCAGTGCGCGTTCGTCTTGTTACATTCCCTGTCGTGTTCCAGAGTCTTGTATTTGTGAGTATCACTACATTCAGTCTAGTTTGTTGTTTGTAGTTAAATGTTGATTCATGTTTAGTTTTATGTTAGTTTAGTGTAGTGTGATCCTGTCCTGTTTTACCCCTTCGTGGGTCTTTGTTTTTCCCCTGTTTGTCAATAAATTATTATTTTGTAGTCTGTCTGCATTTGGGTTCATTTCCTGGTTTAAATCCTCACAGCATCTTTCATAAATATGATTTATTTGTTGTACTGCAGCATTTACCTCGATTTTACTAGTCATAAACTGTGTTGTTTTAAATGTATTAATTAAGTTGGAAATGTCTTTGGAGCTGACTGCACTAATAAATTCGGGTTCAGAGTTTGGGGACCATTTAAATGTTGGGTTCAATTTGGTCAAATTGCAGGGCTTTTGTTCGCTTCTATGAGTTTGTTGTGTTCTCTTTATAAACACATTTATTTGACAGTGGTCTAATAAGGTACTGTGGTCTGACTGTAAATGATCGTAATAGGGAGGGGTCTAGGTCTGTAATGGCATAGTCATGGCACATGTAATGGCACCATTGGCACCAATGGCACCATTCATGTGATCTCTCTCTTGCTCTCTCTCTTTTTCTTTCTTTCTTTCTCTCTCTGTGTCTCTGTTGCTCTCACTCTCATTTTTTATTAACTTCTTTAATAACTGCATTAGAATGCTATCAATGGCTCAAGCCTCCATTGCCAGCTTTAATTTGCATTTTGGAACAAGCAAAAGAGAGATTGGATGAAACGCGGAAGAAATAGCCCTGCTCACAATAGTGATTTAAGTACAATAACCAGACTAATACCTTTAAATATATCATGTGATCAATGTCTTGAGGTGTTATAACCATAGTATAAGCAGAATAATTGACACCGGGCCGTTGAATTATTGAAAAAATAATGCACACCCCAGGTGTAATATTACATGCATCTCAAACCCGTCTTTGTTTAAAATCCTGCGAGTAATCTAGAGCCAAGATTTGGTGTGTACGCAGCATAAAATGCCCCATTCACATTACAAACAACATTACAAGCGACACCATTCATTTTAATGGAGGACTGGTGATTTCTAGTGACATGAGCGACAGTGACCATTTATGCTAATGACGAGTGACTATCAGGAGCAACTACCAATGAGAGTGGATCAGTGGAGTTAACGCCATCTGTCTTTCATCATTTACTGAGAGGACAGTTACTCATTTTTTTTAGGATGATTTAGGAAAGCCTCCTAATAATGACCTAAGTGAAAGATTAGGGTAACACACAGTGACAAAGTCACTGGTAATGTGCATGCAATGTAAGTCAAATCAACTATCCAATGGAATGCCTCAGTGTTTTTATCCTTCCTCTTCTTGAATTACACAACCTTGCTTAACACAGATGTAAAGGTAGCGTGTGTGTGTGTGCATGTATGCATAGCTTTAAATGGTAGTGGAATAAATTCTGCAAATTAGTGCATGAGGCATGGATTAGTAATGTCTACTGTATGGCATATGCATTAGTGATGGTCAACCCGGATCTTTTTAAGGATTCGGGTTATTCTGAGTCACTCACTAATATGATCCGGGTTGTGCGAGTCACTTGAGTCACTTGAATCACTTGATCAAAATCTCCCAGTTCCAATCGCTAATACTAATGCAACCAAGCAACTCAGATCACGCATGCAGCTGAGTCTACGACTCCTCTGCTCGCAAAAAAGGGCTCATGTGACCTGAGGAACTTGTAAAAAAACATGCATGTCCGTGGTAACATTATCAATAACATAATTGTAAAAGTTCGGTGTGTGTGTTTAGTTTCATTTCATAACGACAAATAAATCAACACCACGTTTAAAAGATGTGAGGCTTTGTTGAATTGGCACGTGAGAGGAACGTGTCCTGTTTCAGATTGACTTACAAGATCCCCGATAGGCTTCGGTTAATGCAGCTACACAGTCACTCATCCACGCAAGAACATGATATTGTGAGTGAGTCCCAGACAAAGCCGCTCGCCCGCTGCACGGGTCCTGTGAGTGAACCACTCACGTCACTCAGTCAACAAGAGGAGCCGTGTACGTCCGTCGGTGGCGGATCTTTACAGCAGCACTGCTGCAAAAGTCATCGTATTTAAAATTTTTAAACATTTGCAGCTTCTACCCAAAACATTGTGCCAGTCAAATATTGCAACAGATTAGCCTACATGAGTCAGTGGGTTAATAAGTCAGTGGGTTAATAACACGAGCAAGGCTCGTTTCTCCTAGTCCAGGATTCAAGCTCTATGAGTTGAGTCACTCTCTGTGTGAATCCTCGAGCCGCCGACCAACTCATTGTCGCGCGAACGCATCCCTTTGGACTCGGACTCAGAGCTGCAGAAAATTACGAGTGAGCTTTTGGCTCACTCGGTACCCCCAGTCGACATTTGGTGATGTAAATTAACTCATTGTTTCAAGTTATAGAACATATGGCAGCTTATGCAGAGTTATGTGTTGCAATTGTGTTGTAAACATATGAAGAGCTTTGTGTTTGATACAATTTCTCATTTTCAAAGCAAAATCTGAGAGGACTCAACTGACTCGGGTTAATGGTCACTAAGGACTCATGGTTCTCGAGTCATTTTAGGGATCGGGTTAAATGATCCGAGTTTCGAGTGACTCGCTCATCACTAATATGCATTGTCAATGTTGTATATTCATGGGATGTTACAGTACAGTATGTGTAATGATGTGGTGTCCTCAATAACAATAATTTCTCTGTGCTGGTCCTGACATTGTGGTAATGTTGCCCTGCCGTGAAGAAGCTCTTGCTAGGGTAGCTGGGATCCATAACTATTTTCCCGCTACTGGTGCATGCATTTTAGCTTGAGATCAGCATACTGAGTGGTGCACCCAGCTGACCTCATTGCTCTTTACAGAGATTACCTGCAGATGGTAATGCCATACAAGGCAAAAATACATGCATGAATGTTGCTCAGGATCTGGGTGACCACAAAAAGCCTCCCTAGATAACTGAAGTGGTAGAAGCATTGTTGGACCTTCTTGACTAAACAGTAATATAATGTGCATAACAAGTCCAAAACATGAACACCAATGGCTCACCCTTGAAGCACCTTGCCTGTTCCCTTTTAAATGGTAAACTAGGGAGCAATGTCAACGGTCTTAAGCAAGGAAACTTATACTCAATTGCTCCTTGGGTGCTGCAGTAATAGCTGCACACTGCTCCAGGTGTGTGTGTGTGTGTGTGTGTGTGTGTGTGTGTGTGTGTGTGTGTGTGTGTGTGTGTGTGTGTGTGTGTGTTCGGACTTATATTGAAGGTATTTACTACTCACTATGCAGATTTCAGTTTCCAGGAATGGGTTAACATACAGTGACCAATATTTCACTTTTTTATCAAAGGAAGGCAGGACATTTTATAACAGACTTTTAAAGAGCTTAAATTTTGTCCATAAGCAATTAACACAAAATTAGGAAGATCCATAAAGAAACCACTTTTATTGTTTATTTTGTTTTTGATGTAATCGGACTGGATGAGCAATCTTAACCTCCTAAGCCCTGGATGTCCACATACATGGACATCACATTTTTTTGGTTGTTTACACCATAATTCTTAATTCTGTGTAACTGGAACCTGTTGTACACAAACATAGACAATTCCACTGCTTCATGTTCAAAGAAAAATATTTGGTTATTATATTTATTGGTTCTTCCAAACCCCAAATAGCTGGAAGAAATCTGAAAATAGACAAACCAAAGCTCGGGTCTTAAGAGGTTAATGATGTCAGATGTGATCTGACATGGTATTTAAACTGAATAAAGGAGGTGAGATTTGCAGACAGGCCCTATAGACCTTTTTTTAGAGAGAGGTGTTATTAAAAGCTCCCAGCCTTACGTTTAGACTTGTTTTGAGTTTCTTTAAATAAAGCTGCAAATAACTTCTGAAGATTCATTTCTCAAGAGATAAAGAGGGGAACAGAGACATTGAAGGGCAGAAAGATCCATGATTAAAAAGCCTCTCAACATTTTTGTTATTTGTGTGTGTGCGCGTGCGCGTGTGTGTGTACCTGGTAATTATCACGTTGTGGGGACCAATTGTGTTTTTGTGACCTTGTGGGGACATTTTGATGTCCCCATGAGGAAACAAGCTTATAATTCAAACAGAAAGATGTTTAATGCAAATGTGGAGTAGCAGAAAGTTTTCTGTGATGGTTTGGTTAGGGTTTGGGTTAGGGGCAAGGCTTTGAACCGGTTCATGGAACGAAAACCAGAAACTTTTGATGTTTTGCAAGGAACAGAAACAAAACCAGAAACTTTCAAAAAATATATGTTCCGGAACAGAAAGGTCTATTTAAAATAATGGTAACCGGTTAATAACGTTATTTTTTTCGTTCTTTGACAAGATTTCTGTGCAATACTCGATGAAGTTCACTTCCGGTTGTCATTGACTCATCTGAGAAATGAGAAGCTTTCCACCAGCAAGTAGCCTACTCAAGCCCAAGTCGCTAATGCTCAATCATAAGGGGTAAATATTGTAGGCTACCAAGTATCTCAAGATGTTTTTTTTATACTAATTAGTGGTGTAAGGGATCGCAGTTGATCCTTGATCCGTACAGATCACAACCCACGGTTCGGCTCGCATGCGATTTTCGGATTAATACACAAATTTAAATAGGGTGAAAGTTGATAATTTGCATGTGTGAGAGTTGCACTACTGTGTCTCATACTGTAGTCCATTAAAATACATTTGGTGAATAAAACACTGAAAAACAACGTAATTTTCACTTTATGTGGAGCGAATGTTTATGCTGCATCTTCTTCCTGAAGTGGCGTTTGGAATTCGTCCTCCGTCTGTGTGTGTTTAAGTGCACTCAACAAATGTAGGCATGTCACGCCGGATTTCCATCAACTGCAGAGCTGCTGCAGATCGGCTGCGCTGCGTTACGGCTCCACACTCAGCCCTCCGCCAATACCCACCAGTTCCATATTTGTTGCAGAGCGGCTGCGTGCTGAAGTGACGAGGACCCATGAGGTCTCGCAAATTCACGTGATGACCTAGTTCTCTCTCCGCCCATTATGCCGTTGAAATATGACGTTTTTACAAACCAGCCCAGATCACAACACGAGATCTCGCGTAGACAGAGCAGTACATCAAATCCATCCAAAATTCAAAAACTAAGAAGTCTGCTAAAACCATTTATTTATGCTCTATCTTTAATTTATTTATTTGAAACTCCCCCTGTTCTTGTCTATTATTTGTTGTTTCTGTATTAATGACTTTATTTGTGTGTGTTTGTAATGTTTCTATTTCAAAGATTTAATAAAGGGAAAAAAAACGAGATCTAGCGAATTCATGTATGATCACGCGATAAAGTCATGGCTCCGCCCTGCGGAGCTGTCCGGCATCCGATAAAAATAAAAGCTCTGCCTATTTGTGCCGGAGGGCTGCAGATGGCCTGAGCTTTAACGGATTCGCAGCGCAGTCAGTGGAAATACACTCATTGACTTGAATGGAAACCGATTGACTCTGCCGCCATTCTGCAGCGGATCCGCAGCTTGTGGAAATTGGGGGTCAGAATAACAGTTATGCCGCTTACATAATGTAGCCTTCAGTGTTGGGGAAAGTTACTTTTAAAAGTAATCCATTACAATATTAAGTTACTCCCCAAAAAATTAACTAATTGCGTAACTTAGTTACTTTTCATGGAAATTAATGCTTACGTTACTTTTGCATTACTTTTGCTTTACTTTTTCTTACTTGGCTGAGGCTTGATCTCTTTTAGGCCTTGCAGGTGTTTTTATGATCGCAAAAATGTCAAGCTCTGGCCTGCCATCTCCGTTTCTGACTTAAACTGTTCCACTTCAGGCGCACAGAGAGCGTAATTCTACGTTAATATGTTCAGTTTAATTCAATACATTATTTTATTGTTAAATTTAAGTAATTAAACTGAAAAGTAACTTGCATTATTTTTTAAAAAGTAACTCAAATATGAATGTGTACATTTATAAAGTAATGCGTTACTTTACTTGTTACTTCAGAAAAGAAATATTATTACGTAATGTGCATTACTTGCGTTACCCCCAACACTGGTAGCTTTTTTTAATGTTTGATGACAAGACAGAGACTTAAGGAAAATTATGTAGACTAATAATTTAAGTTTAATGTCCTTTAATTTTTTTGTTATAACCAGTTCAGGAACGTCAACTTTAGGGTTGATCAGAAAACCGGAAACGTTAAAATACTGTTTCTGTTCGGAACGAACCAATTGGGATAAAAATTCTGGTTCAAAGCCCTGGTTAGGGTAAGGGAATAGAATATACAGTTTGTACAGTATAAAAACCATTACATCTATGTAATGTCCCACAAAATATGGAAACCAGAATGTTTGTGTGCGTGCGTGTGTGCGTGCGTGTTTGTATGTGCATTTCCCTTATGCACTGTGCTTTTGTCAATTTAAGATTAATAAAAAAAATGAAAAAGAAAACATTGATGTATAATCTCTCTCTATCCCTGATCTCCAAAGTATAGCTGTTCTTAATTGGGGTGGGGGATTGTGGTTCAGTTGCTCCAGAGAACAAAAGCATTTTTAATAAGTGGCTGTCTGAAGCGTAAGTCTCATGAGAAATGGCAGATTCAGAGTAACAGTGAATTGGGATAACAGCTGAACACAATGTCCAAATCCCCCATGTGGAATACAGAAATTAGACTCACACTTGTTTCCCTTATGTTGCATTCATGCTTGCATTTCTGTGTGCTTTCACTGAAACTTATTTCTTCTGAAAAGAAAAAGCAAGAAATGTGTGCACGTGTGTGGAAGTTCTATTTGGTTGCTAAAGTGTTTTGGGTAATTTCTAGATATTTTCTCGCTTACCCAAAAGAGCCCACCCAAAATCTGCAGGATATTCCAGTACCGCCTCACTGCAGAACACGACATCCAGGGGGCGGGGTTGGATCCAGAGATCTCTTCCCACTGCATTTTGATTGGTCAGCAGTTTTCAACAAGACACGTCATACACATGTTGTTGTGTTACCATTTCCGCATTGAGTCGTAACTTAATTAAGTTATTCTTTTGACGGAAAAACAAACTTATGACTACAATAAAAGTAGTGACTTTAAGGTGAAATGTAAGTGTTTTTGATATAATGCTTTGGAGTAAAACATTTCGAGCACTACGAGTAATCTTACCAAATGTAGTTTAATACCTATGAATGTATACAGTATATATATGCATAATTATTACCTATATATGGCAAGTTATTTAGAAATTAATAAATTACGTTTTGTATGTCGTTGTCGCGTCTACCTGTCTGCAAGTGCAAATACAGCCGCGAGTTTCTGCTCAATGTCGGCAGAACCACATTTTTACAGTTAAACTCCGCGCACGCAGAACAGCTGCAGGATCTCGGTCTGTTACGGAGGCCTCCACCATCACCGACCCCCACTACTGCATCTCGCCCACAGCGGAGGCGCCACAAGCGGTGTGAGAGGAAGCAGAAGAGGGGTAAGCAACAGCGTTCCAGACTGCGATATTCAACTTGACCAGCTGACGTGCTATAGAGCGGACAGAGCTCTCGTCGGAGGATGAAAAACTCGCAGCGGCGGGCTTTGTGTTTACATAAATGAAGCGTGGTGCCACCATACTGTTGTGATCTGCAAACACTGCTCACCCCTGGTGGGGTTTATGATTATTAAGTGCCTGCCGTTCTATCTGCCGAGGGAATATATTGCTATACTGCTCATTTCGATGTACATTCCCCGTTCAACATCATCAGCAACAGGAACTTTCCAACACGAGGTAATAGCATTTTGGACTTTTGTCACAGGCCGGAGTGGACCACAGGCTATGTGCGTCACACTCCTCTCAAGTCCCACCACGAGGAGGTCCCAAAAGCACCCCAATGACCAAACAAACGAGAGATGAATGAAAGATAAAACAATAACTTTATTTAATTTAATTAAAAGAATCAAGGGAAGTGGGGAAGGGAGTCTAAAATATATCCTCTCGCCCTCAGGGGGAACACTACGGGCCAGGGACGTTGGAGGGGAGAGGTCGGTTCCGTGGGGCCAAGGGATCACAGGGCAAGGGCCGGGCGGAGCTCCTTCGTCCTCGGCCCACCTCCTGCGTGGAGAGACTTCTCGTGGCGCACCTCGTCCTCCTGAGGGCAAAGTAAAACACAAGGTAAGTATTGCAGCGACTTGGTCGAATCAATGTCGTCCTACTAATTTCCTCTTGTTTTCCACAGACCGGGGTGGATAGATTGGATATGGCTGTAGCCTGGACTCGTATCAAAGTAAGTATCTTCCTTTTTCAGGTATATCTAGGCGTCCTGGATGTACTGGGCAAATTCGGCTTTAACTCCTCACACGGTAAGTATCTTCTTTTACAGATTGCTCTGGACCTTCAAGTCGCACTAGGTGAGTTTTAGCTTTAGCTCGTAACACGATAAGTATCCTTCTTCTACAAATGTCTCTGGACGTTCGGGCGTGCTGGGTAAGTTGAGCTTTAGCTCGTAACACGGTAAGTATCTTCCTTCTACAGATATCTCCGGACGTTCAGCGTGCTGGGTAAGTTTAGCTTTAGCTCGTGACACAGTAAGTATCTTCCTTCTACAGATATCTCTGAGCGTTCGGGGCGTGCTGGGTAAGTTTAGCTTTAGCTCGTGACACAGTGAGTATCTTCCTTCTACAGATATCTCTGGACGTTCGGCGTGCTGGGTAAGTTTAGCTTTAGCTCGTGACACAGTAAGTATCTTCCTCCTACAGATATCTCTGAGTGTTCGGGGCATGCTGGGTAAGTTTAGCTTTAGCTCGTGACACAGTAAGTATCTTCCTTCTACAGATATCTCTGAGCGTTCGGCGTGCTGGGTAAGTTAAGCTTTAGCTCGGGACACAGTAAGTATCTTCCTTCTACAGATATCTCTAGGTGTTCGGGTTATACTGAGTGGGAACTTGGCACTAGAGAGAATATGGAAATGAGGCTATACATCACCACACCATCACTTGTAGCAAGACACGGGGGCGGGAGTTCCTCCTGGCACTAGGCTGCGGCCGGCGCGACGGCGCCTCGCTATCGGTGAATTCAGGCTAACAGAGTCCACACGTCCTCTTCCCTTTCTCCTAGGGCAGGCGAAGATCTAGACGAGATAGCAGTTGTTAATATACACTTGCCACATGCAGTACACACACAGCGCCCGGACCCTCGGTCCCCCCTTTGGCGGCTCCTCTGCCGCTGGGTGTCAAGTAAGCCTACTATTTGCCTCTCAGTACCTTCCCCGGGCTCCAGCTGGCTCCTACAGGACGTAGTCCGTGGCGTGTTGAATTTTGGCCGGGCGTACGTCGGCGTAGCGGCACCCGATGGTCTCCACAGAAGACTAATCTTCCCTGAGGGGAGTACAAACAGCAAGGACACGGCACCACACTACAAATTCAGTGTACTCACGTCAAAAGATCACTCTCACGCTGCACAGCACACACTCCAGTGAATAATTAAGGTCCGTACTCCTCTCTTGGCAAGACCAGCTCTAGATAAGGGAGTAAGGTCTAGCTTGTCACGCCAACGATGTCCCAACCGGGCTTGGAAGCACAACACTCGTCTTCCGGCTCACCCACCTGTCACACACCTGGTGGGGCCGTGCATAAACAGAACACACACTCCTTTAATAATATGCTAATTTCTTATACAGCGGTGTTTTCAGGTTACTCACGAATGCGTTGTCTCTAATCGATCTCTCCTTCTGATTCCTCCTCTTTTAGGCGTCCTCAAATACAAGCAGCTCCGTGGGGACGACTCGCCCAAGCCTTCTTGTAAACACAACAGTAATCCGATTGTTGGGAAACGTTCACATCACTCTAATGCTCACCATTTGTTGACTCCAACTGTGTCTCTCTTTGCAGGTCTCCAGCACTCGCCCAATACTGCTTCCTGTATCCACAAATCAACCCAGCGGAGGTTTTCCCAGCATCTGCCCAACGCAATCCAAATCCAACAACTCCTTTGTCTCTTCTAACTTCCCCTTTTATACACCTTTTCCCAGCGTGACTCACCCAATCATCATTCGCCACGTTGTTGGTGCAGTTGTGCCTCGTTTCGGTGATTTCGGGGATCCCGGGAAACCCGGAAGTGTTTGTGTTTGTACAAACGGGTCCGGGCGGAACCTCTCCACTCTCACTTAGGTTCCGCCCCATCGAAGTCACTCCGTGACACGTTGTTTACACCACACAAAGAAGAGCTTACAAAGCCCTCCCCCACCTCGGTGCCTCAGACCACATCACTGTCATGCTAATGCCTGCATACAGACCACTCGTTAAAGTCACCAAACCAGTTTACAAACAGATTAAAGTGTGGCCAGAAGGATTATCAGAGGTTCTTCAAGACTGCTTCAACACAACTGACTGGGACATGTTTAAGCAGGCTGCCACATGCAATAACACAACTGACCTCCAGGAGTACTCAGAGACTTTCACTGCATACATCAACAAGTGTATTGATGATGTAACGGTCACAAAAAACATCACTGTACAGGAAAACTAGAAGCCATGGATGACAGGGGAGGTCTACAGACTCCTGAAGATACGGAACGCTGCCTTCAGAGCTGGAGATGAGGTGGGCCTGAGAACAGCTAAGGCCAACCTGTCCTGTGGCATCAGGGAGGCTTAGAGACAGCACTCCAGGAGGATAGCTCATCAATTTAATGATAGCAGAGACACTAGGAAACTATGGCAGGGGATACAGACGCACCTCCTCCCAGCGACCAGGTGATGACGCTGACCTCAGAAAGCGTGAGGAGATCCTTCAGCAGGATCAATGCACGCAAAGCTCTGGGTCCTGAAAACATCCCTGGGCGTGTACTGAAAGACTGTGCAGCAGAACTCACTGATGTCTTCACAGACATTTTCAACATCTCACTGAGTCAGGCTGTCGTTCCCACATGTTTCAAAACTTCCACCATCATTCCAGTTCCGAAGAAGCCATCTCCATCCTGCTTCAATGACTACCGTCCTGTTGAACGGCTAGTCATGCACCACATCAAGTCTGCCCCCCCCCCAGGACCCGTTCCAGTTTGCATCTCCACTACCCTTCACTCAGCACTCACACATCTGGACAAAAAGGACTTATATGTCAGAATGCTGTTCATAGACTTCAGTTCAGCATTCAACACAATCATCCCTCAACAGCTCATTTACAAACTGATCCAGCTGGGGATCAACACTTCGCTGTGCAACTGGCTGTTGGACTTTCTGACTGGAAGACCTCAGGCAATACGGGTCGGCAGCAACACATCCAGCACCATCACACTGAACACTGGGGCCCCCCAAGGATGTGTGCTGATCCCCCTCCTCTTCACTCTGCTGACCCATGACTGCACACCATCACACAACTCCAACCTCTTTATTAAGTTTGCAGAGGACACCACTGTGGTGGGTCTCATTAGCAACAAAGATGAGACAAACTACAGGAGTGAGGTGAGTCGCCTGGCCAAGTGGTGCAGTGACAACAATCTCTCTCTGAACGTGGAGAAGACGAAGGAGATTGTTGTAGACTTCAGGAGAGCACACACTCAGCACGTTCCTCTGACCATCAACAGTGCGACTGTGGAGAGAGTGAGCAGCACCAAGTTCCTGAGTGTGCACATCACAGAGGACCTCTCCTGGACTGAAAACACCACAGCACTGGCCAAGAAATCACAACAGCGTCTCTACTTCCTCTGCAAACTGAGGATAGCCAGAGCCCCGGCCCATCATGTACACCTTCTACAGAGGCACCATCGTGAGCATCATGACAAGCTGCATCACTGTGTGGTATGGCGCCTGCAACGCGTCCTGCTGAAAGACTCTGCAACGCATAGTGAGAGCAGCTGAGAAGATCATTGGTGTCTCTCTCCCCTCCCTCCAGGACATTTATGGAACACGTCTCACCCGCAAAGCCCTCTGCATCACAGGTGATCCCACTCACCCATCAAACAGCTTCTTCTACTGAAGGACAACTTCATACACCAGGCTGTAAGGAAGCTGAACTCCCTCCCGAACTTGCCACCCCCTCCCCTCTTCTGCCCCAGGCACCACTGAACTATGAACCCCTCCCCTACAAAAATTAAATGATGGCATGCACTAGTCACTTTGTGCAGCATTGGTCTGCTCACTACCTCATTCAGCATGGAACTGACGTCATTCCACTACCTCATCAGTCAGTTAAATAAAATAACTGCTCTGAGCCCTTTGTCACTTTAATCAGACTTAAAATATTTTTTAATAAGGAATTGTTTTGCACTAAATATCTTTTATCTGCAATGTTGTTCAATTCACTGATTTGCACTATATTCGTCATTTGCCTTGCACTACTTTATTTAACTCTATTTTTAATTTTATTATATGCCTTTTTTTCTTTTTTTACATTCCCTTATTGCATAGTTGTTTCTACATTTTATATTTGTTCTAGATTTTTAGGCTTTAATTTAAATGTTATCTGTAAACACCGGGGTCTGAGGGAAACGCAATTTCGATTCTCTGCATGTAAGAATTGACAGTAAAGCATACTTAACTTCTTGACTTGAAATTGAATGTTTATCTTGTAGGGACTTTGAACTTGTTTTAACACGTCATTTGCATCGCCCCACGCAAGGATGCGTCTGATTGCGTCTTTGCATTGACTTTGTATGTAATCTACTCGCGCAAATCTGGTGTGAACCCACAGTAATAGCGCTTCTCCATTGTGTGGTACAACACGGCTCGCCCTGGTTTGCTTTTCCAGTTCAGTGCCAATTCAAAGTGGGTGGGACTATAGACTTATCGATACAGTTGCGGTGCCTCTGCCGTGACATCATTGTAAATCTGATATAAACAAATGTCAACACAGTGTAGTAGATTTACAGTTAAGAAATGTTGATCAGTGATGATAAATGAAGACCAGAGGTCAGAGATAAAATTAACAGAAGAAATTTTACTGAAGATAATTTTTGGCAGTCCACTCAGCAAAGGTCAGCTTCA